>NC_143575.1:18177128-18481397 GCF_048544385.1 Mastigoproctus giganteus
CGAATCCTGACTAAATGCCTGTGTTCGAATCGCGCCATTAGCAAGTATTCGAACCCGGGAATTTTCCAACCAGGTTTGCTAGGCAATCTCAAGGTGGTCTGTAGACAAATCTTACCTATTAGCATTTTTTTTAAATTCCATTTAAACGTTCCGAATTAATATTTTAAGATCTTCATCAGATCTGATTTTTTTACTTTTCATATTACGAAAGGGACAAAAATAATAATAAAAGAGAACTATGTCCGATTTGAAGAATACAGATTCAGATTATCTTTTTAAAGATGGAAACTGAAATCTTGGAGAATTTTTGCGGATTCCTCTCCCCGAAACCTGCACATAAACATCTTCATTTCAAAGAACGAGGAATACCAATAACATCCGCTACAAATAAAAAGAGAAAAAATCCTTGCTCGTAATTGGCCGACCATCGGAACTTACTAAGAGTTCTTTGAAGGGACACTAAGACCCAATTCCTTAAGGAAATGAGGATCGTATGTTTAGCCATGCCAAGACACATTCCTATATTCATATACGCCCTACAGGGAGCAACTGACATCGCTACAGCTTATCGATTTATTTCTAGCAATTAAGAAAATTTCCAGGTGGCGCTACGTTCGCCTACTGTCGCTGCTCCTGCTTTGCTGCTTTGCTACCAGCTAAACCTTGGCTCCTCTGCCATGTGGGCTGTTCATCTATTTTGCCCGGTGTGCGACGCGAGCGATAGGCTCATGCGAACGCTGGCAATGCGCGCACTCCAACGTTGGTCTGCCGCTGTCTTCAGGTTTGAGTTCAGTGAGTAGGAAAGGATGAATGACGCGTGGAGTTTTCGGTCGCTCTTGACCTAGGAGAAAGTTCTAAGTCGTCTGTTTCTCTTTTTTTGTTTCAAATTTTTTTTTTTCATAGCGAGATAATTAAAAAAAAAATTGGACCCTTCTTTAAATGATCACAATGCAAAGACTTGGATATTACTTCGGGATACTGATAATTAAAGATGTTGCAGTACACAACCCCTCGTGTGTTGTCCTACACCCCCGAACGAACTAATATCTCCATTTGGGTTTACCAGGAAAATTCGCCAAAAGTATCTTCACTTTGTGTGGTTGCCCTTTATTAAATAGGAATCCGCAAAAGTGTAGCTGTTCTGAACAGTTACAGGCCAGTGCCCGGCCGGTTTCTCATGACGCCCCTCCTGCCCTCACTTGCCCCTTTGCTCATGCTGCTCCAGCTGAATGCAAAAGGTAAGTTTCATTCATCTTAACAAAAGCCATTTTTTTCCGCAACTTTTCTAACCTATTTAGCGAAAAACGTTTCGAGGAATAACGTGTTAACTTTCTTCAGATAGTACTGTATAATTCAAACACCATATGGCAGCGAGCCAACAGATATAAAACAATAAGAAATGAACGGGAGAATTCCAGATCAATGCAATTATTTTAAATATAATTCTTAGCTCCATCAAATATTCTTTATTATTATAATTCGGTTCTGATACAACCGCCATACATTTTTCATCCCTATTTAATCATCCAATAATAAAGTTAGAGCGAATTTATCCTTCGAGTATTATTTACTCACTATTTAAAAGATACTTAGAAGAGACGCATTGATGGCAAACCATTTTGCAGACGACACTCCAAAGTGTGATATCTGTAAAGGATTATTTTTTCGTCTGCTAAGCGGAATAAGTTAATTAACTCAGAAAGACTTTTGTGCGGCGAGTTTTCTATAAATAAACACAGGTGACCTTTATCGTCACAAGGACACACAACAGTTAAACCAGACGCCCATTACATTACATTACGTAGATTAGAATATATTTAAGGTGGGACATCCCTTTGCTCTTGTAAAGAGGGCTTTTTACGACCAGATTTCCCCCCTCGCAGATAAGAAACCAATCCTAATTTAAACATAAGACCTTAGAAAGCCAATAAAGTACTTTAATTGGACTCCTAGGAACAAGCAGTAGCAGATACACAAGAATTCTTCTGCGCACTAATTGTTCCTATTGTTGCGTAATTGTTCGTTACATGGCTATTACCAAACGACTACTTTGGAGTTTATGAAACTGACAACTACTTTAATGCAGCGCGTGCAAACCTAATTTGACTCGTGCACAATTTTTCAATTGTTGTGAGGCACGTGAAAGAAATCTGCATGTCGTTTGGAGAGATGCACAGATAAACAAATCAGTTATTTCTTGCATTGCTTTCAGAAATATAATTTTATGGACGAATCGTTTGCAGTTATCAATATTTCCTCATCATCTTTTGCAACATCCCTCATTCTAAGTACCACGCATTGTCCTTTCGGATTCCATCATTTATATTCAATATATCATTTTCCACATCGTTTGCTTCGGCTTCCCTTTAGGTAAACATCTTGTAGGAGGAATGTCTGTGGTTTTATTTATTCAGGTTCCGATACCAGCCACCATCAGGACGTTTGTTTTTCTTCTTTATTTGTCTCTCCCCTTCCCCTGAAGCTATTTATTTTAGCCCTCTTTGGAGCTGATGCTGTTGTTTGTTCTTTCGATCATTACGGACCGGTGGTTATTCCCGCTATCTTGTGTACCTCTGGCGATGTCCTCCCATGGAACCGCGTGCTGCTTATCATCCCATGCTAGTTCGTTTATCGGTACGGTCGGTGGACCAGGTGGCTTGGATGGACATCTTGGCACACACAACTGATAGCAAACTTTATCATAACAAAGGGGGAGAAAAATGACAGTTCTCTCTTTGTGTACGGTGTCTCGCTTGCGTAGTAGGCTACGTTACCTAGAAACGCACGCATCTGTCATCAGAAGAAACAGAGTGACAGAATCCATCACTATTTCTCTGATTGCATTGGAATACAACCGAGAAAACAATTTAAATACTTATGCACACCATGTTCGTTGCATTCTCGAAAGAAGATCCATATGGGGTTATGTCTGTGTTTCGTGTGTTCAAAGGCTGGGTTTGCCTATTTTGGAAAAGGGAAATCCTAAGGCAAAACTGCTTTCTTTTGAGACCATCATGGAATTTGAACCTTTTGATCCTTTTTTCCAAAGGGCAGCCACAAAAAGGGAAATCGAATATTGTTAATGTTTATTGTTGCGTAACAGCTGTCTGAACGCTCGCACGAGACCACCGGCTTCATATGAAACTGACAAGTTTTGCACGTGACATTGTAATCTACCATAGCTCATTCTACATTGTTGCTAATTCTGAAATCTTAGCAGCTAATTGCGTACAATTACGTTAGCAGACGATGATAGATTTCAAGCCAAGCGATAACTATTCACACAACCAACCGATAGAAATTCTGCAAAAAGGAATATAACAGATTACCTTCAAAATCATCATTATTATCGAGCGGAAATCATGCTTCTGGATAACGATAAGGGGCTGTTTGGGGGATATTCCTTCATAAACAGCGCGCTGTGGGAGTAGTTACACATCAGAATAATTTTAGAACGACAGAGAACTTCGTGAGACTTTTGGTTCAGGTAAAATCAATTATTAATTTGCTATTTACATGTAAATCACGTAATATCGCCTTGGGAATAACGCGTAATCACTTTAGCTACTCTTTGACACATCTGCATTGTCGTCTGCGCTTCGGAGCAGCAAAGAATCCCGAAGTTGTGTGGTGCGCACTTAAATTCGACGCGTTTGAAGTTCGCTTCGCTATCACCAACTTGAAACAATAATCGGCGGTGACGGAAATACTTTAATAAATCTGTGTTAAGCTCTGCGAATGAGCTTGGGGAAGGCTCTGCTGCAGATCTGCGTCCATATTATTGGCTCATTAAGATTTTCACCTCGATTTGCAAGCCACAGTGGCAAAAGATCGAAGATAAAGTTCACCATTAAAATTTCAGCGTCTTAGCATTATTACTGCTTTTTAAATTAATCTCGTGCGGTGAAAGTTAATGCACAGCCTTTGTAAATATTTCTCTGCAATTTGTAATAAATACAAACTGCGAATTTTATAATGGTAATCATTGTTTATATGCACTGAGTGGCCAGTTTATTAGGTACACTCCCAATTGTTGGAACAAATTTCTATCTGGTGTTGTGGAAGTGGATAGTTTGAATAAAAATCTAATTGCTTTTATTTGCAGTGAATTCCCTCTTTCTATGAGAGGGGACGCTCATTGAACACTCAAAAAACCATAAATTTCTTTCGTCATTTACGGGATTCGAACATGGATCTTTTCCGCTCGGTAACCCCTCCTCCCCAAGCATACAAGCAATCGACCTCTTCATCAGTCCTAGAAGTGTCAGTGCAAGTATCACGGACATTACCGCGTTACTGAGGTGGTCACGCAAAACTCTATACCGGAAATGGTTCAATATCCAGAAAATATGCATACGTTAGGTCTTCTGGTACCAGTCTTCTGTCGCAGTCTACTTGAACTTTATTACTGACCAGGCGCATACAACAAAGCTGCAAAATGGTTCCAGAAGCATGAGAAGGACTTTACCTTACTTCATTAGCCTTCTCAACCGTGAAAATCTCTATCCGATTTAACATCTGGTGGGATGGGTGAAACAAGCAAGTTCCAGCAAGGATTCACGGATTTGCATTATCCTTGTTCCGGCTATTGTGAGGCTAAAGCGGGTGCTATTGTCCATTGCGTTGCAAATATAATAAACTGGCCACTCAGGCGATGTCCACTGTAGCGAATTACATTCTAAAAGTAGGCCCGATCCAGTCCCTTCCTTCTTATCGTCTGGCAATTGATGAGTTCGTACTTTGTCTATTTTAAAATTTTGATTAAACAGGATGAATAATAACGATTTTTCACCCTGGGCCCGACTGATGAGGTTCTAGTGAACATTTTTTAGCAAGCAGTTCCACGAGGTTTCGCCCCTGTACAGCCTGTCGGCAAGGGGGGCATTTCATAAATTAAAATGCCTCCTGAGAGATTTCCTACATTAGTCCGGATTATTACCAGCTACGGATCACTAGGATAACGTCCAATCTTATTTGCATATTTACAGTTTATATAAAGCTTATGGTTCTATGTAGTTTAACCTTTCCTCTGATGACGTAAAGGGTGATTCATCGTGCAAAGTGATTGGATTCGGGACTGTACAGAAGCTATAGTTCTATTTTATAAAATGGCAACTCAAGTCAAGCGCATGCGTACTGAGATACGCGTAATCACCTTTCAGTCTACTTTATTCTGGATTATGCTGTACTTTGTCATACTACATAGGAAAGAATTGAGTCCCCTTTTGTCTCTAATATCCATAACACCAATTTTCTCTCTCTCTCTCTATCTTAGTCGGTCCCTCGTGGGTAGCACAGTTGGCAGGATCGCTGTCCTTCTCGCACTAGTGGAAAAGATCTGAGATCGAGTCCCGTCGATGACGTGAGGAATTTTTATGGGTCTTTTTCACAACGTGGCTAAGTTAGTCGATCTCGGGGTGGGTACCATGGTTTTTTCTCCCGGAAACTTGGGTTTTTCGTCCAGCAAACAGAAAATCGACTTCAGAACGCATGCAATTTACAGACAGACAATATACATGGAGCAATACGACCTTAGTCTCTGATGTTCCTAAAACACCCTACTATAACAACTCTTAATCTGTGCCCTTCATTCTCTCTCTCTCTCTCTCTCTCGTTGTTGGCACAGTTGGTATAATCACCGTCCTTCCCGGGTGGAAAAGACCCGTCAATGACGCGAGATGAGACATTTTGATGGGTCTTTTTCACAAGTGGCTGAGTTGGTCAGTCTCTGATAACAATAGCATGTTTTTTTATCTCCAGTAAATTCGGGATTTTCGTCCAGAAAACATCAAATCGACCGCAAAACACACGAAATTTGCAGACGATATATACGGCGCAATATGGTCTAATCGCTCAGTCTCGTTTCTTTTTTTTTTTTTTTTTTGTTGTCTGTCTTTTTGTATCTGTTTCTTTCTTTATGCACTTCTGTCACCTTGGCCAATTTATTGAGCCTCGGGGAAAGGCATCAGGGCCCACCTCACTCGGAAACTCTGGTTTTTCATCCAGTAACAACAACGAACAAATCGATAATTGCATACATACTATTTAAAGACATTAATTTATTGACGCCACATGGTCCTCAGTTTCTTTGCCACAAATTCTAAACAAAAAACCAGATCATGAATGAAAAAGCTATTATGTTTTTGTTATAATTTTCATGATTTATATTATTTACACTTTCTTTGTCGTACCATTTTTAATGGCAAATCGAAGTTTGAAGTCGCCATATTTCATGTTAATGGTAAATGGAATTAGCATACATATGAGTTAGGATTTATTACTTGTGCTTTGTTATTGATAAAACGAAGGAGAAATTTTTCTGATTATGACCATCAGCAAAAGATGAGTATTAAGATGCGGTCCATGCGAATACTTTCACTGGACAAACTTTCATTAGCAATAAAGATCCTCTTCTACTCTAGCATATATGTCGTTCTGGATTGGGCAAACAACGATGTAATTGGTGGTTTTCTCGGTAGAGGGCACCACTACCACTTCTGGTCGATCAGTTCGATAACGATGAAGAGCCAAGCGGAGAAGTGAGGAGAAGAAAGGTCAGAGTGGGTGCGAGAGTCAGAAGTGTTTATAGATAAAGTTCAGCTATCGACTTGCTGATGTGGAGAAGACTTGCGGGTATTAACGCCATGTAAGAAGACCACTGGGCCTTGCATACCTTTTAAATGGGACGAATGGGTGATGGTTGAAGAACTCGACAACCCTCGACTTTCTCGCAGAGAAAATACCACTCTCACACACACACGCACCACACTAAAAGAAAGAAGGCGTAGAATAACACGCACGACACACGATGGAGTTCAAATCGACTTTTGTTAGAGAACACACAAGATGTCGATGCGATCCGTGTACAGATTTACTATCTTTTAAAAAACACGCAGATGGATAGTAGTAATATAGGAGAAATGGATGGACTGAAAATCGTCCCTAAGTTGGTGGATGTGATTCAAATCATGATTCTGGAACAGTCAGGCCGATTGTAGAATCTTTTTCTCTCAAATGTGATGCGTACATGTCTGGCTTGGCTTCATGGGTGTTGGAGATGTGTTATGGTGGAATATAAAAGAGCCAGTTCCAAAGAATTGCAGAGGAGTGTAAGGAGTCACGGAATTGTATTGAAGATGGCGATTGGTCTATAGTTATGAGCATCGATTTGCTTCCTTAGGTTGATGAAAAATTATTATTATTATTAATATCAATTTATTTCCGAAGAACTGTCCTTTTACAGCTATGCAGCTAGAGGACATGAGTTAGTCATAAAATACAGACATATGCATTGCATACAGAGCCAGATACAATATACGGCCTTAAACAGCCACTGGTGAAGATACAAAAACATAAAGTTATAAGAAATACAAAAACATAAAGTTACAACAAGTACAAAAACATAAAGTTACAACAAATAAAAGTGCATCCGGATACGTCGAAGCGTGGATATTGCGGTATCACAGAGAGTCCACCTAGAGCTTGACTAAGGCATACATGTCTGCAAGAATGGAAGATCTGTAGGTTCTGTCCTTGCAAAGTTTCTCAGCGTCTATGGCTAATCTGTTAAATATTTGGAAGGAGTTGTGTGGAAACATGTTGTCCAAGGAGGACATGCTACGCAGCTTCGACCTGTATGGGAGGTGTTGGACTGGCATCTTCTACTGTCGGACGGTCTGGCGATGATATCCCAAATATCGGGTGACTTCAGTTTTCCGGATAGAAGCTGAGAGAGGGTAAGAAGGTTCCTAGAGATGATGTGATACCTCCAAGGAAGCGTATTAAGATTGGTGACCAGAACAGATTTTGAGATTGTAGGTGTTAGCCCAGCAACCCTATTTAGCCATTTCAAGATCCAGAATTCCAGGGAGAGGAACCTGACTTGGTATGATGAGGGTGCTGAGGACCATATAGTCGAGGCATATAATGGAATTGGGAAAATACAACGAAGAATGTATTTGATGATAAGGTCCGGGTTATGGAAGTTGGAGATCTCTTGTTTTACTGCCCATAAAGCCGAATATGTTTTCGTTCGAGTGGCATTAAAGTGAGGCAAGAAGGTGAGGTCTTTGTCCCAGATGATACCCAAATCTTTATGTTGGGTGACTTTTTTAACTGGAGAATTCGCAATAATGATGTCCACCTCGTTGGTATTTTTCTTCTTAGTGATAGAGAGTTGTGCAGTTTTCTCTTTATTAATGGAGAGCCCAATCGCATGAAGGTAGTTTTCCAGTTCATGTAGCTGTCGGTTGGAGCTCACAGTAATAGACTGGAGAGACTGGGGGCATTTTGTGATGACGAAGAACTTAATATCATCTGCGTAGGTGGTAAAATTAGTACGGTTTGATAGGAAGGGTTCTAAAGATGCGGCGAAGAGGGCGGCAGAGAGAACGCCCCCTTGGGGGAGCCCTCTGGAGCAGAGAATGTGGTGATTATGGTTTTGATTTCTGATCCATAGGATCCTGGACTGAAGGAGTTTCCTAAGGAGAACTAAGATGTTGCCAGAGATTTTGAAATAGTTGCACAGTATGGTACATAATGCATGGGTGGACAGATTGTCAAAGGCCGCCTTAATGTCGAGAAACACAATATCCAGTTGCTCTTTGTTGCTTAAGGTACTTTCAATTCTGAACAGTGTGTCCAAGAGGTTGGTGATCGTGGAACGTCCAGGTAGTACACTATGGAGGTATGGAGGTTTGTGGCCGAACATGTGATGGATGAGAGCAGGAAGTATGGCTCTTTCCAAGATTTTGAGAAAAGTGCATCCTACAGAAATTGGTCTGTAGTCATTAGGCAATTTTGGGTTAGACTTTTTTGGAACTGGAGAAACATAATATGTGTTCCAGATAGCAGGGTAAACTCCTGTTACGAGGACGGAATTGAATGCATCAAGCAAGAGATCAATGATATATACACTGCACAGTTTAACCATGAAAATAGGGAATCCATCCGGGCCAGTGGTAGACTTGTTGGGAAGACTGTTGATGACCTCAGTAAGGCGTTCCTTTGTGATGGCTATTTTATCCAGTGATGTCTGGTTAGCTGGTGGATTAACCCGAATAAAGGGGTTTGGGGCAGATAGGGGCTTAGTTGCGAGCGAGTTAGCCCATGCAAGGAAGGTGTCAGTGGACATGGGGGACTGTTGATTCTTGTTGGTGAAGATTCTTTTCCCAAGTTTCATTCTGTGTGCAATCCAGTCATTCTGCGCCTTCCTCCGAATGCGTAGGAAGCGTGCCCGATGTTTTTTATAGAGTTGGTAGTCGGCTAGATCCCGTGTTTTTTGCCATTTCCTGTATAGTTTCTGTTTCATGATGAAGGCGAGTTTTGCGTCGCTGGTAAACCAGTTCTTGGTCCTGGGAGACAGGCGTACAGATTTGGAGGCCCCTTCACAGGCGATGTCTTTTAACAAGTTTGCTAAATTGGTAAGCGTTTGATCAGGATGGCTAGCAGCAATTTTTTTCCAGTCTGTAGCTTTTAGTCTTTGTAGGATGATTTGAGGTTGCATATATTTTAATGAGAAGATCTTGAGTTGGGATTCTTTATGGTCATGCTGTTCAAGTTGTCGGGGAGAACATAGACATTCACTATCAAAGGAAATTGGGAGGTGATCTGATGCAAACTTAAAAATCGGCGTTGTGAGAGTAAGATGGTCAAGGTTATGAAATAAGAGGTCTAGGTTTTGATGTCGTCTTGTAGGTTGCGTATGGGTTAGTCTAAGGCCTAGAGATGAGAAGGAGCGTACGACGTCCTTCAAAGCAGCTTCGTGTCTTGGGGAAGGCATGTTGAAATCTCCTAAAACAAAGGTGAGCATGTGAGGCTTGAGGTGGGTTATAATCCAGGTAGTTAGCTCATCCCTTGTGTCGGGATTATGGTCAGGAGGTAAATATACCGCTACAACTTGAGTTCTCACTTCTTTAACTGTAAAAATTGCAGAAATGGCTTCAAATGCAGGGGAGTCGCTGAGTTGTGCACACACAAGGTGATGGATGTCTTTGTAAATGATGGAGACGCCACCTCCACGTTTGAGGTCCCTGCCGTTGCAAACATTTTTGTAATGGTGAGGAGTGGCCAAGTGGGTGAGTTGTCTTCCATGGTTAAGCCAAGTTTCCTGGATACAGATGAAATCATATTCGTCGAGCAGGAGGAGAGATTGCAGAGGGGCCAATTTGTTAACAATGCTGCGCACATTTTGCGAGAAGACCCTGATTGTGTGGCATGTATGGAGGTTTTTTGGAATAGATGATTGCTATTGTAGAGGACGAGTAAGCAGGGATTGCTGAGGGGATGGCCTTTTTTCGTCCGAGAAAGGTCTGATAAGTATGCCTGGAGGCCAGAAGTCGGGATCCAGAACTTTTTCGTAGGCAGTGGGTGAACATCTTACTAGAAATGAGGCGTAGCCATTTTGCCTAGTTTTAAGCTGTTTTACTTCGATGCGGACATTGTGTTCCACAAGAAACATTCTCTTTATGGAATCGGGGCTTGTTGAGGGTCCAAACCGGGAGACAAATATCTTGGTTCTGGGCAAAGCGACAGAGATGTCATATTTCTCTGCGAGCGTCTGTTTACTAGGGTGAGTCTTTGATAATCGCTTGTTGACTAATGTTGTTGGAATTCTTTGGTTGCCTTCTAGTGGGGGAGAAAATGGGGCGGGGCTCTTGCTTCTCGAAACACATCTCTGGTCAGCGATTCTCGGTTCAGTAGCTTGGTCATGTCTGTCGTGTGGTACAATATGATCATTTCTTTCGTGAAACAGAGTTAACTTATTAGTGTGGTTCACTACACCGGTGGTTTTGTTTACTTCCTGCGGACGTTTGTCGCTTTTCTTCTTCTGATCCCGATTCTCAAGTGATTTAAGGAACTTGCAGTAATCTGATTTCATTAGAAGAGTTTCAAGGGCGCTTTCATTTTCTTTAGCCACCCTAAAGGGATTCTTATTGTGCATCTTTTCTTTTTGTGTAAGCAGTTCGGCAGACTCAAGGGGTGTCGTTTGCGTGGCTGCATCCCGTTTTGTGACTATGCAGCGGTCATTAGTGCAAAGACACCGTTCAGCACTTATTTCCTGAAGGGTGCGAGCGATTGTCCCGAGGACTTCACACAATTTTGTAGATGCTTCCTCGATTGCTATTGTTTTTCTTTTCGAATCATCCTCCTGCACCTTCAAAATCTGTCCCGCGAATTCTTTTTCCTTCTTTGCTACATGAGTTTTTAGCAGTGTTATTTCTTTCCGTATCGTCATTAAGCTGGGTAGTTTGGGTGTGGCTGACGTTCTGCTGTTCGCTGTCGGTGCTGCTTTAATATTTTTGGTTTGACTACTACAATCCAAGTTGTTTTCTTTCAGAAGTTGGGGGGTTATTGCAATCTTGCGTTTTGATTTGGTTTCGCTGCGGACAGATTTGAGTTTGCGACTCATTCTCGTGTGTTTCATACGATTGATTGTGCATTCCGAGACTTCGCTCTTGCGGGGAGATGCCCTTGAAAAATCGTGGCTATCGGAAGATTTGTTTTCTTGGGCGGCCTTACCCTTACTTTCGGGTATGTCGCGGTGGTTGCATTGTGGGATCACTGTGGTGTTTATGCCCGATAGGCGCTTTGCCACTTTTTTCATGTTGCCGAATAGGGCTGTTAGTTAGTGAATGGTTGATAATTCTAGTAAGGAATTCACTCTGTTAGGTCGGGACTCCCAAGGACGAAGAGTGGGGGTTCTTTCAGCTTCAAAACAAACAGCCCACGCAGTGAGGGGAAGCTCGCACGGACGACCTTGAGAGAAGCTAATGATTAAGGGACGGGACACAAAAGGCACGTAGAGCACTGTTGGCTTTTGATATAGCTAATATTAAAATCATAAATATCTTTTTACCTTGTATCTTCTGTCCGGAATCACTTAAAGATCTGGATTGGTGACTTAAATCCGCGTCGGAAGGTATTAAACTTAAGCCATAGGGTTACTGTGGCACTGAAATATTACAGATATTGGAGGAGCACGTTGTAGGACGTCAGCACTGCTCGAAGTTGCTTGGCTCGATCAATGAGTTGAACTGAGTGTCTTAACAAAAATAGAAGAGATACTGTCCTGTCCGTAGAATGGCTGGCTACCGAGTATACGGACATTGATGAGAGAGTGTTTATATGAGTCAATCGGTTTATAATACCTCTATTTATAATATAACTCCTAGGATTTATATTGCCCCATAAGCGTATCATTGACGGCCATATTCCTTGAGCACGTCTTTTCGAACTGACTGCAATCCAGAAAATTCCTTTGCTTTCAACATGGCGAAGTACGACTCCTCACGGGCTTATACACATCGTTATTCTCCAGACGCGCAATTTTCCTCTGAGATTTTATTTTCATCTGAAAACTAACTTCGATCTACCAGAGGACACACGGATCACAACCACCATTTCTACCAGCTATCCAGATACTGACAAATGATTGTTTCCTTCGTCTATCCTCCTCTGGATTGCTTTTTCCAAAGGTGAACTTGATGTTTGCTAAGTGGATAAATCTTTCTTCAAAGAATCTTACTTTGACGAAGCAGTACAGGAACTTAATTGACCTTCAAGCAACTCATGATCCGCTCCAGTAACCCGCAGGGTTAGTGACTATTTTTGGGAGATCCTGGGCGTAGGTCTGCTGATTGCATCCATTCGACCAAATATGGTTCTCGTGATGTAAATCATGTTTATATTATACCACTGATGCAATGGACATCTCAGTTGGGGTCGGATTGAAATTGGTAGATTTATTGAACCTAAAAATCAATGTACATGGAAACACAGCCGTTCTAACCCTATTAAATGGTCTTATGTGCATCCCAAGTCTTGGTACTTATCTAAAGAAGACTTATTTTGTTTTTATCGAGATGTACCATATAATGTAAGATTGCTTTTCGGAAAGCTCTCTCTTTGTTTATAATCCATGATAAACAAATACCCGTATTTACCCAACAAACGCTCACGAATGAGAAAAAGATGAACTGGGACAGAGCGAATGTAGAATTCAAAAGTATTGATTTATTAACATTTTATTTTATTTATTAATATAAATCACAGGAACCGAAAAAATCGAATATGAATTCGTACCACTCTTCGATGGTTTTGTGACGAAGTCCATTTTAAATGTCAATCGTCGGTACTCCAAAAGAGCGAAAAGTTACTAAAAATCATCGACTTCCATCGCCCCACGATACAGAAAACACGAAATAGAACGCGGGTAGATGTCCTGCAGCGTATTAGAACGGTCGATCTAGTAGGCAATGAAACCTGCTGTAACTGCGCCAGTAAGAGGAATCCCTCCAGCGTTCTGTCAATGGTACGACACTTCCATCATCTTTCAACTGCCGTTAAGTGAAATCATTTTACGAACATCTTTTAAAAGTAACAAGTTGATAACAGCCATTTCTTCTGTCCCCACTTACGTCAAGCGCAGGCCCGCAGCGTTTGCCTTTGTAGCGAGACGCTGGCCAGATGCAAATGAACCAGGACGTCACACTGGCTGGGATAGAAGGACCTCATTGCGAACGGGGAAGTGCCATCTATTGTTGCGTCGTCCGCCTTCTTGATAGATCTTCTATCTCTTTGTGATACTGTAGTTAGCGTCGGATGCAAGCGCGTGCTTTTCCAATGCTTCATCCGGGGTTTTGTCGTACCTGACATCGCAACATCTTTCTTGAGATGCTATTTGAAATTCAAAGAAGAAATCCTTTGCATACCAATATCTAATCATTTCTTTCGATTGACAAAATGATTTCCCTTTCGTCAGGATCGCTGTCAGTCACTGCACTGGAATAAACATTTAATAATAATACATTTAGTTTGCAAAAAAATGTGTTATATTCAGGGATCGGCAAGATTAAAGTTTTAGAAAATAAGGTTATGTTTCTGGCTCGCTAAATAAGGTTGTTGTAGGATTTTTAGGAGCATCAGCGACTAAGGCCATATTGATTAGTGTCTACTGTCTGTAAAAAAATTGCGTGTGTTCTGTAGTCGATTTTCTGTTTTCTGGACGAAAAACTCGTTTCCGGGAGGGAAAACCGTGCTATCCTCGCCTGAGACCGACTAACTCAGCCACGTTGTGAAAAGGTGGGGGAGGACTGTGATTCTACCAACTGTGCTACCGATGAGGGCGAAGAACTGGCCTACGCACGTAAACTCTATTAAGATAAATACCACTTAAGTGTAGCGTATCAACAGACCACCTGGAAGTGTTAAATCCGGTGGGGGATATATTGGGGAGGAATATATTCCCTTTTGGAAGCTGATAAATACACGGATTAGATAACGTAGAGAACTACTTCAATCTGTAATACCAAAGCCCAGTTTATTGTCTTAGCGATACCCATTCCTTCACACCAGTTTAAGCCTATTTCAACCGGCCCTATCCACTCTGTTCGGATACTCGCCTAATCTCGTCTGGCATCGGGGTAGTATATCACAAATGCCAGGCAACAGAAGGTCTGCCAATAGGTTGATTAAGTAAGGTTTCAGGAAGAGCAAACACGCACCTTCTCTCTCTCTCTCTCTCACTGCGCATGGGCTATGCTGTACATAAACCGATACGAGGCCCCAATCTATCTGAGTTCTGGCATCCATATGTCGAGAAGGTTTGCTGAATACATGGTTATAGATCATTGATGGCGTATGTTCTAGCTTATAAAGCGTGACCATTATAATCATGGAAGTAGTGGAGAGTGCTGAATATGATTAACGTAATGCACTGGATGGCCAAGAATCTCACTCGGTTTATAGAGATGTCTATTTGCTTGTTGGGTTAGTCCTTAATGGAGATGGTTTTATATAAGCTAATGTTTGATGTTTCCAACTTCAGCTTTTCATATATTTGCTAACTTTTTCAGTAGAAATTTTCCAATTGAGTTTCGAAAAGTGCAAAATGTAGGGAGTCTCCGAAAAAAAAAAAAAGCGTGTATACCCTGCACGTACGAAGGATGTTTTATGTGAAAACATCTTTGACGAAAACCTGAAACGGAAATGACGCATTACGTCACTTCCTAATGGTAATTCGTACGTGTAAGTGACGCAATTTGCGTCATTTCCGTTTCACGTTTTCGTTACCTATTGGTTTTGTTTCAGTTTAATAATGTAGGTGATGCCAAAGATGTTTTCACATTAAAATCTATTTTATTAATTAATAATTACATTAAATTTCATGATCGATAGGTGGAAACTCAATCGATTGTCAACCATGAAAAGGATTTTGCAATAAAAAAGCATAGAAAGTGTTCAGTCCTTTTAGTGGTCATGGGATAATGGACAGTGGCGAATGTGGTTCGCAGCAACGTTCACTTTATATACCCACAGAACGCAAGTCCCTGATTTTGCAATGATTTTGCAATGCCAGGCAGCGCCCTACCTTTTTTACTAATATTCGATGAGGACTGAGTGGTTTATGTGGGACTCTTCCGACAGCCATCTGGTCTATTCCCTCAATTTCTGTCATCTACTCGAACATTTCACCGCTGTAACAGCACATAACGTTTGGCGACTATCCGTTGAGAGTCGCTAAGCTTAACGCTTCGATCCATCTATGGTATTCGTTGCTCTGGTTACTTCTAGCATGAACATAGTTACTGTTGTACCTGTTATTGACACATGGATGGAGGGTTTGCTTCATTTGTCCCAAAACCCGGACACTTTTCGCAATATGGTGTAATCTGGTATTAACCATATAGAAAATGCCGCCTTCATTCATTTCACTAACTCCTTCAGAGCCTTATGAACACCAATCACATCTTTTTCACACTTTGTAGCGCACATAATTGAAGTCGCCTTTTTGCCGATCTCACCATGGGAGTTCCCGTCTTTGATCCTTTCAACAACCTTCTTTTTTTTGTTTGTTTTTCAGATGAAGTCTCTGTACTTGGACACAGTTTTCTAAATGCCATCTTACAGTTTCCTTATACAGTGGGTTTATAACCTCCCTATCTCTCCATATAGTGTTGAATGAATTATCGACAGGACGCCATGGGCTTTTTTGGCAGCCTGTTTACACTACTCAAAACTTCATATCTGCCCATACTCTACCTCTCAGATCTCTTTTCCCTCTACTATTTGTAATTTACCCCCCCCAAAGTTTAAGTTATTTTGGAGTTACTGTACCCTATATGTATAAGACTTTACATTTTTTTTTTCTGCATTAAAACTTAGCTGCCACTTTTCTGACCATTGTTGAAGCCTGTTCAAATCATCCTGAAGGAGCGCTGCTTGGCTTTGATCATTAATGACTCACGATATTTTAGGTTGTCTGTAAATTTTGACATCAGACCTTCGTCAAGATATCGTTCCCAAAAATCAGAAACAGTAATCCAAGAACCGATTCTCGCTTCTGATGTTACACCAATCTGAAGAATATCCATTAATCACAACTCCCTGCCTGGCAGCCACCCTACAATCCATCTTAGAATCTTTCGAGTAGTAGTAGTCCCAGCTATGTTCAGCTTATTTAGTGACTTTTCATGAGGGACTGAGTCAAGTGGATTGCTAAAATCCATATAAACTATCGAAATTGTTCCCTATATCCAGCTTATGAGTAGCTGTGTTAAAATAGCTTACTAGATTATCTAAACATGATTTTTCCTTAACAAAACCATGCTTTGTTTCCTTATATAAATAGAATAGAATCTTTGTCCTTGGATTGCACTCTTAAAATTTGCTTCTAATATTTTCCGTACCATTTGAGTCAGTCTAACCGATCTGTAGTTAGCAACTTCGCTCTTGCAACTGTCTTTATGTATTGGCAATACGTTGGCACTTCTCCAATCTATCTTTGGTCTCTTCCGAGTCCAAAATGTCCTACTTGCCTTTAGGCTCGAAAGTCTTTCTGATAAACAGTTTCATATGGCTCAGCCTCACTCACAGTCATTCCTCAGTATGAAGAATTTTTTCCAGCCCAGCAATTCTCTTTCTATTGTTAAAGACAAAGTTGCATGAACATCAGAAAGGAATTTTCTCTCATAAAATAATCTTTGTGATTTATACCATCAATGCATTAAGCGCATTTCTTCCAAATAATGGCTGAAAATTGTTATTATTAAGATTTTATTTTCTAGCATTTGTAGACGCTTATGTGGCCATCATCCATCGGAGAAATTGTTTACCTTTGCTGCCTCTTACGCAAAATAATAGCTTAACCTTTAAAACTACACGATATTCGTTCCAATTTCACATCAAATGCATTCCACTACGCTTCTGGGTATGATTCATCTTCAAATATCTAACTTACGAGGAGATAAATGTATCTGCATTCTACTCCTCTTGAAGCCCTATTAGCATCAATTCAGATATCGATCGGGTCTGCACCTCTTACGAGAACAAAATAAGTGTTCTCACTGGATAGCATGGCCACCATCGAGAAGGTCATGCATTTAATTCTTGGATCGAGGTTGATATTATTGAGCTGTTGATGAGGGCCACTTGCGTTGCAGTAAACTATATTACACATTGGGTAAAATGAAGCTTTTACATTAGTGCAGACACGTTTGCTGAAATTCTTAAGTACGTTTTTCTATATTCTTTCCTGGTATTTGCAAAATAAGATGCCTAAAATGGGCATGGAATATAGAAAAGTCTACTTAGGCATGTGATTAAGCATTGGATGTTCACGACGAATATTTATTTTAGAATTATCGAAAGGGGTTTGATCCTAAGAATTTGGTTTTGGAAATGATGAATAGTATTTAATTTTGAATATGACCTTCACAGAATACACAAATTTTGATTAAGGGATTCAAGATTCAACTTTGGATTTAAGTAAAGGGAAGTTAAGAGAAGAGTTTAAGGAAAAGAAGGGAAGTTAAGGGAGGAGTTTAAGTAATATTTATTTTAAATAGAATAGCGAGAAGGGTTTGATCCTAAGAATTCGGTTTTTGAAATTATCAAGCTTCTTCTATATGCTCTGCTGTTATACAGGATAGCTACCATTGCAGGGGATACACAACTTGGGATTAAGGATTATCTTCTGTGCAAAATACAGGATAATATTTATTAATGTTCTTGATCATCCCGAATCAAGAACAGGCGCGAGGGTACATACCGGGGTTCAAGCCATTGACTGCTAAATACTGTGCTGTTTATTGTATTCTCTCTATCTCGTGAACTCTTGTGACCGTGTGGCCATTGCACCTTCCCTGTATCTCTTCTCCATTGACAGTACGTCCTGGTGGAATCTCTTCTCATGCTCGTCACTAACTTGACCCAGATTTAGTAATTAGGACTGGTTAAGCAATGTGTTAAAGCGTTGTATGCGCTTGAACGTGTGTCACCTTGAGGATACAACGCTTTAATACATTGCTTAACTAGTCTCAGCTTGATATGGAGTGGTGGAAGCAACTTAATTCCTTTGAACTAAGGGATTGTTCACTACACTGTGCGGCAAGATTCGACGCAATTCTACTAACTCAGATAGGAGTCAAAAAATCCTATGAAAGTTCATCGCATCATTGACTGGATTCGAACCCAGACCTCTTCCACCCGGTTTGTGAAGGACGGTAATTAGAACTGCTATGTTACCCGCGAAGACTGTTTTTGGTAAACTAGAAGGTGGTATTTTGGTCCATTCCTCCTTCAGAAAAGTGATTAATTCAGCTGCTGATTGCAGATATGTTACCCTGATCCGAAACCGACGTTTCAGCCGAAGGTGTTCAAATGATTAAATGCAGAGCTCTGAGCAGGCAAACGAATCTTTGCATATCCATGTCTACAAACCAAGGCGCTACAAGTTGTGAAGTGCGATATGGTACATTGTCGTGCTGAAGCAGAAAAAAATCGTCCCCTCGATACTAATGCTGCAGTGTAGGAAGAGCGAATTGTGCAAAATGTCATTGTGCTGCATGGTAGTCTGCTTCAGGAACGACAACCCATTGTTTAAGCTCAATCCATGAGAAACAACCCCAGACAGTGACCTGGATGCCATTCATTTCGTACAACGAGCTACATCCTTCTCTCGCCACGAACATCTACCTTGCGTAATCCTTGACAGTTCAGTCAGCGGGAGGTGGTTTGACATTTTACTCCATTCTTTATACATCTTAACTACAGTGGACCGTGGTCTTTTATTATATAAAAATAATAAAAAATAAACAAGAGCCACACTGCAGAACAGAACCCTATTATTATTAAATCAAACACAAGGTAGTCGCATTCATAAATGTATCCCCCCTCCCAAATTAGATCTATGGCATCCTTTCGGCATTCTGTATTAATGCGCCATAAGAAAATCCACATTCTAATCTTTTTCAAGAAATCTTAGAAAGATATTCCATCTGTATTTTTGGATCAACACACTAAAGAATTGGTTGTGCGTTAAATTCTTCCTGAACTCCAGGAAGTTCGAGTCCATTTTCTGAAGTCTCCTTGTGTTAGGAATAAGTTGTGGAAGAACTCTAGCCTGTTATAAGGAAATCCTTCATCCAAAATAGGAAATCCATCGATAACACCACAAATGTGACGAGATATCTAAGAAATTAGTTAGTCTTCCATCTGATTTGAATTTGTTGAAATTTAAAATGATCTCATAGAGCATGTCTGAAAAAAACTTGGGGCAGCTTTAAATTAAAAGTAAGCCATTTTAAAATAAGTTAATTAATACGCATTGTTTTTACTTCACAGCGTATACCCCGTAATGTAATAAATATTTTGTAATCTTTGCAATACAGATCGAGTGAAATGCAACGCTTATTTCTAGCTCTGTGATTTAATTAAGAAATCGCAGTATACTGTCAGCGCTTTCGTAATACAGTTTATTTATTTCTTCCTGGATTTTAACATCTGTCACATTACCTATTCATTCCCCAAATCAGCGTACAGCAGCAAGACGCATGTCTGTATCATGTACGCACTGTCGAGATAGAGAGCCATATATGGGAGGGCATTGCCCTGCTGGAAAATAGCAGGATATTTAGGATGGAGCATAGAAAGGGCAGAAGCATTGGTCTTTGAATGGTTTCAACATAATGTCTTGTTATCTAGAACGACCAGAAGTAAACGGCGTTATAACCAATTACTCCTTATACCATGGTACTAGGTGTTGGTCCGCAATGTTGCTCCTTGCTGCAGGCTGGATCACTAAAAAGCACAATTTAAAACCCGCTTCACTTAGCCTCTACCACCACCTAATAAATCAAGCACTGTGGCAGAGTTACCGCCCCTACCACGGAGAGGTGGGACTCTACAGTATTACTGCATATATTTAACCTGGCCTTTACCGGAATCATTCCAACGTCCTTTCCATACCTTTTTTAAATTTTAAGTCAGACCTCTTTCCTCTTTTAAATCTGATTTATTATACTCGTTCTCAATTAATGAACATGATCGAATTCCCATTAACTCTATGGAATAATTACGCTTTGTTGCATACTTCAAACATCTATTTAAAATCACAAGTTTCCCTGGCTCCCTTCTAGCCAGCATCTCCAAAGCATCATTGGATACAGTCAGAGGCCCGGGTCACTGCTAACAAGGCAGATCTCTGGACTGCCGAGCCCCATACGCCACACGCATACCTAATCACGAGGATAAACAAACAGAGTCTTAGTAAGTCTAAAGACTCTCCTCTTAGGCCTCATTCATTTCTTTCAATTCCCGTTACTTTAGAATGTACAATCTTAATTTTTTCCCTTAAGTACTCCGCATGTGGCAGGAAGCCCAGCCTTTCCTACAGCACTACACGGAGATATCAAACTTCTGGGACATAACCAAACCATCTGATCTCATAGTCTGATACGAACTCGAATTCAATTTTCCTTTCATCATCATACACTTGGTTTTTATAGGAGAGATTGTCAGCTTATGAACTCTGGCCCATTTAACTATCTTACCCAGTATA
Organism: Mastigoproctus giganteus; assembly: GCF_048544385.1. Classification (NCBI taxonomy): domain Eukaryota; kingdom Metazoa; phylum Arthropoda; class Arachnida; order Uropygi; family Thelyphonidae; genus Mastigoproctus; species Mastigoproctus giganteus. The sequence goes on from NC_143575.1 coordinate 18,197,968, forward strand.
TTACTTGCTTTTATTTCCAGTTCTAATGTGGAGTAAATCAATACCAAAACATCATATGCAAAAAAGTCAGTCCAACTAGGTCTTATTTAATAATTCGCTTAGTACATAATTCCAGACATAGGGACCCGAAGTTGACCCTTGTGGTGTCCCCTTAGATATATTCTTTTCTATTTTAACATACTTATTTTGTACTGTGGCTTTCCTATTTGCAAAATAACTCTTCAACAATTTATACAAATTTTCTGGGCCACACATACTTCTCAATCTTGACATTATACTCTCCCGCCATAAATTATCAAACGCCCCCTGAAAGTTGATAAAAATCTCTGCGACGTACTTTTCAATGGCCAGCTGTAAAACATTAGCGTCTTCAGTAGATCTGCATTTCTTAAAGCCATATTGACTTTCCGAAGCCATCTTCAAAACTGTAAAAGGATCTTCGGCCACTTGTCAGTCATTGTTGTTCATTCTTGCTGTTTAAATTATCATCCTGGAAGAGGTAATCCGAAATTGCACTCGTATTTTCCCAGCCAAGGGCCCCCTACCCCAGAGCTGGTTAGCATAATAGTGTGCTGTACCTTTATTAATTCATTAATATCTTAAAACGTAAACTCCATAAATTACGATTACCTCCCACCTTTTAACAAAATCTTGCCATGATTTTTGTTTATGAAATCTTCCTTTCCAACATATCTTTTTTTACTTGCATATATTGTTCCTTATAAAATTCTGCAACTTCTCCACCATCACCTTTCATAGATCTTTGGTACTTCCTTCTGGCCTTAAGAACTCTCTTCCTATAGTCAGTGAGTTCGCTGTTTCACAAAGATAGAGGCTCTCCCACCACTTCTCCTCATTGAAATACATGAGGCTTTTATGTAAAATATCCTCTAGAATCTGTGCCTTCTCAGGCTGCAGTTCCATAATACTTCATTTTCTTCTGTTAGTTCCTCCCTTACTGCCTGTAAAAACTGTGTCCAGTTATCAGAGGAAAACACAAATCTATCTATATTTTCTAATTCTCTATCGAAACTATCTTGAATCTTAAATAATATGGATCTATGATCACTAGTTGACCAAGTATCCACAACTTGCTAATTCCTAACATTTGTGTCCATCCTTATATTTCACACACTTTATCTATATTTCTCCACAGATATTAAAGATATTTCTGCGACTCCTCTCTGTACTGGCAGTATAAACTTGCTAGATATGCATTTCCTTGTGTTCCTCTTATCTCCAAACGAGCCCAGTGTCAGAATATTAGGGAGTCCAAATGTGCACATACCAATCCTTGTTATATATCATTACTGGAGTCTGAAAACCTTGGCATGCTGCGCAAACTTTTATTTTAAGGGAACCTTTTACCAAGCCAACTCTGTAAAGCTCCTGTACTAGGAGGACATCCATCTGTTTCTTTTCCAGTCTCTCAGCAACATGAAAAGCCACCTGGTAGGAGCGCTGACCATTAATCTGCTATTACAGAATGGTCAGCTCTTCTATCCCTTCGTTTACAATTTATACAGGTGGGTATTTCTCGCTTAAGAGAGCACTCCTTATATAAATATCCTTCACCAGCACATGCCCACACACCGTTGTACCTTTTATAATTTTTGGAGATGTGTCCATACACTTAAACCAATGAATTAACTCCAGTGAATGAACACTGTACCATTTTTAACTAATACCCTACCAATTTCATGTGGCACCTCTCTTATCCAATTCTTGGTCTGTTTAAGGCCTTGTTTATGCACCAAGAGCTGGATAATAGATTTCTGAAAGAAGCCAAATCCTACGAGAATTTGGCTTCGATTTGCTCAAAGACAAATCCAGCCAAATCTCTACTGGATGTAGGAACGATGATTATTTCATTTAACCAAACAAGATAATGTTTTCAATTATAAATGAGCAGCTGGTTGTAGTGGATGTTTGAAATCCTCAGCTTTCTGTTGTTTCTTTAATCAGTTTTTAAACAGCCAAACTAGTCCAAGAACTCAGTTATTGGGCACTCAAGAAGGTACCGTACTCATGAGTTACCCAGTTGCTAATATATTTCTGCTTCCACCATGATGCTCAAGGCGCCACCTGGTATGAAAAACCTTGCGATCCATACAATCTATTATTGTTTAAATAGCATCTGTCATCATACATATTTATCATTTATTTCAACTGATTCATTAGTGACTTAACAGCTGTTTTGTTAATGGGGAAACTCGTCAGGTTGGTGTCAAATGCAGAGTTAGGTGCGCAGTCTAGGTGACATGAAGTCCTCTCACACAAACGTACACGATCGTTTAAAACGCTACTTCTGTCACTCAGCTCGTTATCCACAACTCCGATGTCCATAATGTCCATTATGGCTAAGTACACATGTTGACCTTTTTGATCTGTCAAAGGAGCCTTCATACTACGTGACAGCCATTGCAGCTCGGGAAATGGATGAATTATAGTCGATATTTCCATTTGGTAGACAGGTCACCATGAATGCGCCCCCATTTATCAGGAGAATAACTAGATAACTCGTAATATTGATTATACTCTTGGAGATTAAAGTGATGGTAAAATTAATTTGCAGTTACTGGAAGTAACTGTTGACAAGTCCAGATACAGAAAACACATACACCAGAAAGTAGGATTGTTCAATTCGATGATTGATAATCTACATAAAACAATGACGTCATGTTGCTATGGTGACACAAGGGCGAAATTCTTCGAAGTCTGATGATGTGTTGCGATGGTTAATAACTGTCGACGAATGAATAAAAACACCACAGTGACAAAAGGAATTCATCGAACGCGCGATACCTTAAAAGAAGGAAACGGAAAAAGAGAGAGAACGAAAGTGTGAGTGAGTGAGGATGCGTCTAACAGTTGGACGAAAGAAGAAAGATATCAAGAACGCTAAGAATGTCAAAGAAGTGATTTCAAAGAAGACGAGAAAGAATGTAGTTCAGTCTGAAGAAAGACATCAGAAGAAAAGACTGGCAGTGATCGGATGGAAGAAAAAAAAAAGACAAGAATTGTCGGGTGGACAAAGGTAATGAGAAAGGAAACGAAATGGACCAAGAAACGGGATGACTAGTCACATGAAACGACCCTTAAAATGCAGTAAAAAATGAAATAAACGAGTGGCGGTGCACATCAGAAGAAGCCTTCTTCGCGACGCCGAAAGGCGTCATAGAGAAGCCGAATGACGCCATTTGGCGGCAAGATGTGAGTTTTTTACTTAATTTTTTTTTTAAATTGAGGAATAAATAGAAAGAACTAAAGTTATGATAAATAAAATCCAATGGTATCCGATTTTAGGCAAAATAATGTATATTAGCTCAGTGTGAAAATGGTGAATAAAATAGCGCTCAGTCACTTCATAATGTATTCCTATGCAATAAATAAAGAAAAAAATAAATTTTTTGTTTATACTTAATTACTAAGGACCAGAGTATAAACAAAAGCGACAACACGGTCAGAGGAGTTCACAAGATATAAAGATACAAGAAACAGCACCGTATTTAGCAGTCACGGGCTTTAACCTGGTCACTCAAAGCACGTGACTTATGCATCCTCTCGCTTGACCACTCTGCCACAGGGATACTGGTCATGCAATTAATTATGGAGACTTGCTAATGGAGACTTCACGAACAATTTAAAAGATTTATTATAGAAAGAAAAAAAATTATATTTAGAAATCTTTCCCCATGCCAATAGATACACCATTAATAACTTCTGGTTGACTTTTGTTCATTGGGATTCAATCTTTTTGTGTGTTTTGAGTTGTAGACCACACAAAGAACTGAACTAATGCTGTCTGGAAACACTAGAATACGGTAGCACTGACGTTTTGGTTCGTATAAATCCATTGAATGGCCGATATTTCTTCGGACGCCAATTCGCGTCATGGTATTCAAATTACAAACATCAGATACATTTAAGCTCCTTTTTCTTAGTAGTTTGTTTTAAGTGGCTGCACTTCATAAATATAGTCTAAAGTTTAAGCATGGCGCCATCTACCGTAATATAAACATTTTAATAGTTCAAAAAATAATCTAAAATAGATTTATATTTTATTTTACTTAATTTCATTCTAAAATCTGTTTTAATTACCACAGTGCACAAAATGATCTATTGGTTTATCACAGTGCACAAAATGATCTATTGGTTTATCACAGTTTGGATGAAAAATCGGTGTATACAGTATTTCTGTCTGTGTACCGATTGACGCTAATTGGCGTCATAAAATTGAAACGAGATGTAAACTCCTTTTGTTAGTAATTATTTAAAAAAAATACTGTCAGCCGTTTTAAACATATGTCTTATTGTCCCAAAGTACTATTATTTATTTTTGAAACATCAATAGATGAAGTTGTAACGGAAGATGTATTGGACTGAACATACTCCAACTCAAATATCGGATTTGTTTTGATTACTTTAAAGATGTCGCTTAGCGAAGAGAAAAGGGTCCATTGCACGCACCTCAATACCAAAGAGAAATCGATATTACAGACAGTATTTCTTAGTCCTCAGAGTTCTACTGTTTCAAAAAGTTCCAATGTCATAATTTTAACCTGGAGGAGAAACTATGGGTAGCCAATTCCTCGTGGAAAATAACAGAGGGATAGTTTCCCGTCTTTTCAATCTGATGAATAAAACATATTGGACCATTCGAAAGCTCGTTCGCTTGTGCACCAGCCAACAACAAGAGAACGTTTTGCAATGCTACAACACCTGAGGCGCGTGCTAAAGGCAGCATCCCACAGTCTCTGGAATATGAATGTCAATAATTCTTTCGATAGTGGCTATCGACAACCACAATCCGATACACACAGCCGTGGTGCACCAGAAAATCTAGAACGTGGTCGAGTGAAATTTAAATATCACGCTACGATGGTGTAGACGTGACTTAAGATAGAGGGGCGGGGGTGGTCTAAAGATCTAGATGAAACTGATAAAAGATGTACCGGAACACTGCCAAGTGCTACTAGTGTGTTTATTTTGGAAAGAACGCAATGAATGGTTAAACGATGGGACAGTTCTCTAGAATCTCCGCATCCCAATTGCCAACGGCATTGCTTTGTTTCCATGGGCTTCAGAAAACGACTTGAGTGATGTTCGTCCCTTAAGCACGTAGTTCACGCAAATACTGGAATGTGAGAAAGTTGTTTTCGGAAATAGCTCGCATTTTATCGCTGATGGAATTCCTCCGGTTGTGCGTGAGGATTGAAATGGCTATCTTCTTTTATACATCCTCTTCTGCTTCTCTTTGAGCATCTGTCTAACTGATTAAGTAATTGTTTAGTTATACTCCCGTGTCCAGAAGTTAAGGTTCGATCATAAATGTAGATATTAAGAATATATGTACTGGAAAGTCCTCCCTGTATTGGGTGGAAGAGATTGAATTCGAATCCTGTCGATGACGTGAGGAATTCTGATTTTCATCCATAAAACAGGCAAATCAACCATACAACATACGCAATTTATAGACATAATATATGGTACAATCTTCTGTGTTGCTGATGCACCCCTATAACAGTAACTTCTCCACTATAATTGGCTCATTCTCAGCATGAGTCAACGTTGTACTTGTATTGATACCCGCAGAGACCACAGGTCTTGTGGTTCGTTTCATAGAATATCGACGCGCTATTTTTGTTTACACATGAACTCATTTGCATAACTCTGTCAGATAGAGAATTGTTCATTATTTGCGTATTATTCAGACACGCTAAAATGAGTCTCCCTGACGTTTAATCATAATCTAATAAGGAAGATATCATAACCTTATTTACGTTTTGGTTCCATAACTTTTGAGCATTAGTGTATATTGAGTTTGAAAACAAAATTTCGTAGAAAGTTACTCGATCGGATGGTCTCCCCAAATCGGAAAAGACCCAAGTTCGAATCCTGTCAATAACGCGAGGAATTTTTATGGGTCTTTTTCACAATATGGCTGAGTTAGTCTGTCTCAGGAGAGGGTGGCTTGGTTGTTTCTCCCAGAAACTCGGATTTTCATCCAGCAAACAGCAAATCGACCACAGAACATGCGCAATTTACAGACAGTATAGATGGAGCAATATGACCTTAGTCGCTGATGCTCCTAAAAATCCTAATACAACAACAAATAAAATACAGGCGAACCAAAATGGGAATATACAGTCTTTTAAAAAAGTATTATTTTCATTTTTTTTTCATGGATTACTTACGATTTCCTCTTTCCATAAAGACACTTTCTTTTATCGATCTTTCCACATTTCGTGCGAAATTTCTCTTTGTTAGGCGCGAAGTGAATCTCCCAGCTTTCAGAATTGAATTTTTTTCTTTCAGTCATTTTAAAATTTCTTCCACATCCGAATATCTTCTCTAAAAATTTCTGATAGCGTCTCTGGAATAGCAAGGAGATCAAAATTGCCAACATCAGTCAAAATAGCCCTATATAGCCGCTTTTTATTTATCGAGTATTTGTTGGAATGTGGAAGATTTTGCAGTAACTTACTGGCCAAAAAATTAGAAATCATTTGGAGTTGGCGTCAACAGATAATTAAACTGTGTCAGGAATTGAGGAATCTAGGATTTTTTAGACGTGTGATTATACGAAAGTCACTTCTTTTTGTAAAAAAAAATTAAAATTGAAAGGCTCGCTGAGTGGTGCTGCCAAGGATTGCAAAACAATTGACAAAGATCGTGGGGTCTGACGAGACTAATTCCACTGTTTTATGTCAATGGTAGGGTGAAAGTATGGAATGAACCTCATTAAGCCATGCATTCATGTCCACCATTCAAGCGGCTGGAAGTGGCATCATGTTACAGGGATGCTTTGTTGATGTGGTCTGCTCGAACCGTTGCAAAGTCGTGCTACATCTAATGAATATACTTCTATCGGTATCCGATCATCAATAGGCAGTCCCCAACTTACGAAGGGTAGCGTAACAAAGAGTTAATAAAATCGCTGTTCTCCCCCACACTAGTTGGAAAAGACCTGAGTTCAAGTCCTGTCGATGGCGTTAGGAATTTTTATGGTTTTTTTAACAATGTGGCTGAGTTATTCGGTCTCTGGTTGAGGGTAGCATGGATTTTCACCTAGAAACTCGTGTTTTTCATCCAGTAAACCACCACAGAACACACGTAATTTACAGACGGATGTTAAAAACTTGACTCTGAATCACGAATGAGGGGAAAACAGGTTCGCCTCGAGTTTTTGGACACAATTTAAGCAGAGCCAAACTTTCTAGATGACGCAATCACAGAGAGCAAAACACTGATATCTCTGTGATCCCAAGGAGAAAAGGCAGACCAAACAGTGGAAGATGGAGAGTTCTCCAAAGCAAGCAATGATGAAAAAATCAAAGCTCTTAAGGTTCCCATGTATGTTGGACTTCTGTAACATTTTCATATTTCCAAACCGATTTTAAATGTCTTCGTCTGCTCAAATATCAATTTTCTATTGGTCCATGTCGACCAGTCCTGGTACATCTGAGACTACTGTATTTGCACGAACTAGGCATGATTTGGGCTATTTTCTTTCTGCATATAAGGGCTATACATCTTTGTTTTAAGTGGCCATTGTATGTCCCGCTCTGAACATAATTTCATTATGGGCGCTCAGTCAGTTTGTGTGAGGTGAAAGGTGAGTTAGCCAAAAGTTTGAACGTACGGGTATAATTTTCCGCTATTATATAGCCATGTTCTTACGAATCGTATACTATCCTCTAAAAAAATATTGGGACATTCCTCCAAAGACAGTGACCGGTGCAAGAGGGGTCTTGCGCCAGTCACTCAAATTCTTCTACAGAATCTGGCTACTACTCTGTATTCTTGCTTAGCAATGTGCGTTACTCTATTGCCTAGCAATGCGAAACGCCTTTTAGTAATAAATATCAAATAATATTAAAATATTCAAGAAAGGTGTGCAACATATTTCCTGTCTCATCTATTGCTATCTCTATGACTACGATATGATTTCTTACGCGCTTTTTCTCCCGTGGTAATCTTAGTGGGTTTCCAATGTGAGCGAGGCTCAATTTTCCCCCTTTGAAGGATGGAGAGAAGATTGTGTGGTACAAGTGTTGATTGTTTGCACTCTCTCTATCCATAAAGACAGAGAGAAAGAGATCGATATGATGTTGGTTTGCACGTGACCTTTGAGCCCGCAGGGTCGCTCTGCATATACTCTTGCGGTGTTACTTTGAAGATTCGATGTGACGGCCGATGTTTTACTGGAAAGTGGCGTATTTCATCGCCCACATGGGCGTGTTCTTCTGCTCTGTCATGTGTTGCTTCTTCAGGTACCGATAAAAACCACGCAGAAGGATCACCCACAGGCCATCCCGGTATGTTTCCTTGTTCCTCATTCATCATCCTGCTGTCACAGCTAAAAGAAAGGCGCTTTTTCCTTTCGTATGCGAAGAATAAATCTTGATGTCTATTGTCATCCAATTCTCATTTGTCATTCGTAATCTCTGCCGGCATCGCCCCAGCTGCTTTGGCAAGACGTAAGCAAAGCCACCCCCCAGAAAGATAAGCTAATTATTTCCACGCAGATTCGTTGATCGTTTTTTTTTTTTTTTGCTGATGGTACACAACTTTCGAGATTCCATTATGGAAACCTCAATTCAACCCTGACTTTATAAATTATGTCCATCCGCTTCTGTCTCTATCTGTCTATTTGCTTCTCTATTATCTCTCCCTCTGTATTTGCTCTCTCCCTCTCTCTCTCTCTCTCTCCTCTCTCTCTCTCTCTTAATGTATTTGCCACAGATTAATTTCGTCATGCGCGCTCAGTCAGTTTGTGGAGGTGAAAGGTAGTGGAGTTAGCCGAAAATTTGAAAGTACGGATATAATTTTCCACTATTATGGAGCCATGTGCTTATATTTTATAAATTCCATCTTTCTCTCTTCGCTATCTTTCCCTATTTCGATATTACCACACTGTTCATTCTTTCTATAGTCTGATTTTTTTTCTCTCATTTGAGTATTAGTATTAGCCATATAGTGCAAGAAATTTTGACATCACGCCCTCTATCTCATCGTCGATATCATTTATAAAAATCAAAAACTGGTCCGAGAACCGATCCTCCAGAATCCCACTTCTGACGTTGGACTAGTCTGAAGAGTAGCCATTGATAACAACCCTTTGCTCCCTGCTTTGCAGCCACCCTGCGATCCATCTTTAGAATCTTATACGCAATTCCAAATGGCTGCTAAAATCCAAATATTAATTTTTCGAAATTTATTTCCTACACAGCTCATGAGTAACTGTCAAAGTAGCTAACCAGATTAGCTAATCCACTCTCATGTTGCCTTCTTCAAATTATTGGATTTTTGCCATAAACTTTAGTAGCCTTACTTGCTTTTTGGCTAGAACATGTTTCTAATAAACAATCATCTGTAATTTCAGTTTCGCTAATTGATGCTAATTCAATATCGCTGTCCTCACTATGGTCTTTGATGTCAGGTACCTGTACAGTTCAGCAACATCATCTAGCTTAACTAATACTTTTCCATATCCACTTCATTGCTCTTCTAGAAAGTGGTTTAGAAGATCCCGTCTAGAGAGTTCGGTCGATGACGGGAGGAATTTTTATGGGTCTTTTCACAACGTGGATGAGTTAGTCGGTCTCGGGTGAGGGCAGCATGGTTTTTACTTCCAGCGAACAGAAAAGCGACCTCAGAACAAATTCAAATTACAGACAATATAAAAATGGAGCAATATAGCCTTAGTCGCTGATGCTTCTAAAATCCCAACAACAATATTTTTTGCCAACCTCAATTTTTCTGCTCTATTAAACTGGCCAGCTCTGTTCTTCTCTGAATCCTTCTCTTGCTATATTTTTTATAATGGTATATACATCGAGGAGCCAAAACATTATGACCACCTATCTAATATGATGTTGGTCCTCCACGTGCAAATTCTAATTATTATATTAGGGCTGCCCGAAATCTCTTACATATACCCATGTATGTATTATGACTGTAAATTGCGTGTTCTCTGGTCGATTTGCCTGTTTTTCTGGACGAAAAAACCCTAGTTTCTGGGAGAAAAACCTTGCTAAGTACGCCTGAGACAGACTAAATCAGCCACGGAGTGAAAAGCCCAATAAAGTTCCTCGCGTCATCGACGGTATTCGAACCCGGGCCTTTTCCACCCGGTGTGGGGATGACGGTGACGATACCACTGTGCTACCGCGCAGACGGTCCTCCACGTACAGCCAAAACAGCTCGTACCCTGCGAGGCATGGACACTACAAGAGTTCTAAATATGTCTGTTGGTATCAGATACCAACACGTAACCAGCAGATCCTTTAAGTTCCGTGGTTGAGAAGCCGGAGTTGCTGTTCCAACACAAACCACAGATGCTCGATGGGATTGATGTCTGAGGAATTTGGAGGCACCCACACACTCTACCTAAACATCATTGCTGACCAGGTTCACCCTTTCATGGCAACGATCATCCCCGCCTTTCAGCAGAATAATGTGCCATGCCACACCGCCTGGATTGTTCGAGACTGGTTCGCGGAACACGAGGAAGACTTCCAGGTATTGCCCTGGCCTCCAAATTCCCCAGACATCAATGAATGGTCAGCAATGATGTTTAGGTAAGGTGTATTTAGTGTCAGACGGCACCAGGGGTTACCCCCCTCTTTGCGTAGTTTTCATTGTGGGTGTACCAGTTCACTGGAAATGCCAGAGATTTAAAAGTGTGTGTAGTGTCGTGTACCGTTGTTCATCTGATCGTTTAGCCGCTGGACCCCTGGCGCCTCCTTGGCCAGGTGGGCAGGAGCAGCAGTGCGTAGCACACGCTTCTTGATTAGACCGGGGTTCGAACCCGTGACCACCAAATACGGAGAATGCGGAAAGGTCAGGGAATGACCACCGCATATCCCCGGAGCAATATGGCCTTAGTTGCTAATGCTCCAAATAACAAAACAGCTGGACCCCTGCTGAGGCCCAACGTTGCCCCACCTTCGCCCCGTGTAGGCAAACCCGGAACCCAGTAGTTTTAGTTTCACTCTGGCAGGTCCTGCCACCTAATTTCCTGAAATTTCAGTGGCTAGGACCTTAAATAAAATAAAAAAAATAATAAAAAATAAATATATTCTTATATTGTATGTATATATGCGTGTATACAAATACATATACACACATATGTACATATATACACACAACGTGCATACACATACTAGCGTCAATCATGGGAGTTGATGTCGCTTGAGTTGATAGGCCGGGACGTGGGCGAAGATATTTTGGATGTGTTTAAATTTAGGTGTGTGGGGGATTTGCTAGCGTGAAGATAGAGAGGGGAGCTGAAAGGCTGGGGGGGGGAGAAAGACAGAAGTATGGGGCCAATAGGGAAGACAGCCCCAAGTTTCAGTGGGGCATACTCATGCCCCACCAGAGTAGAAATGCTTGTGGGGGACAAGAGAATCGTCCCCCAGGGAAGTGGGGTTTAAAGGTGAAGGGGGTTAGGATGCCCTCTTCAGGCTGCTGTAAGGCTTTGGGAGTTAGGCTGCGGTTTGTTGTCTCTATTCCTATCCACGTGATTCAGGTTGGGACACTCGTAGGGAAAGCCCCGTCCTTTTTTTTTCTTATTTTTCCCTTCTTCTTTTCTTTATCCTTTTTCTTCCACAGTTTTCTTTTCCAGGAGTTGTCTCTGTCTTATGCGATTTGTTTATGACACTGTACTATCAGTCTCGATGTATGGCAATTAATACCTTTCTCCTTGTGAAGAGGTCCTGTGCGTACTGGGAAAGCGCTCTGACGTCTACCACCTATCTGATGTTTAGGTAGACCTCAGAGTGCCCGCACATGGATGAATGGGTCCAAGGTATCCGAGTAGAACATCGCCCAAAGTATGACACCGCCGCCACCGGCTTGTTTTCGTCCCAAGGTGCATCCAGGTGCCATCACTTCCCCAGGTAAACAACGCACACGTACCCGGTCGTCCACATGGTGCAACAGGAAACGTGATTCATCGAACCAGACTACCTTCTTCCAATTAGTCAAGGTCTAGGTTCGATGCTCGCGTTACCATTGTAGGCGCTGTCGCCGCTGAACCGTGGTTAGTATGGGCATTCGCAGCGGCCTGCGGCTACGAAGCCCCATTTTCAGCATGGTTCGATGTACTGCATGTTGTGACATTACTCCCGTCATCAGCATTCTGGCCCCGAGTGCCAAGCGAGTGATCAAAGCGAATTTAAAAAGTGAACTTCAAAGCGACTTCTCCAGAATCAGCAGATTACTGAGAATTTAAGTCTTTATTTACAAAATTATTTCATTTCTGCTCTTCTGAATAAAGAAGCAAGCTCTTCAAAAAAGAAAGGAAAGGTACCTTTCTTCTTGTATATTGAACTAATTTATATAACAGACTAACCACTAACCTCTGATCGCTTGGTCACTGGTGGCACCGCTCCTGCCTCCACGTGGCGGGGCCGGTAACCTGGGGGAAAAGTTATCCTCCGGGGCAAAAAGGAGCAATCATGGATTTTGACAATTATCCCGCACTTGAGCCTAAACGCTCAACTCATGACCTGATTGAAACCGAACATGACGTATCACAAACCAAAAGACAACGTAGAAATGAGAATCAGCAGGAATTCCCAACATTCCTTATATTCCATTCTCTCTCATCCAAGCCTATGAGTGCCCTTTCACCATTTCTAATTCAGAAATGTTTAGAAAGCGTAGCTGGTTCACCGAAAATGGTGAAAAGACTCCGATCCGGGGATCTACTAATTGAAACAGCGAAATATCAGCATTCTCAGGCTCTACTAAAATTATCAAATTTTGGAGGAATACCTATACAGGTCACCCCTCATGCTACACTAAATAGTTCCAAAGGAGTAATAGCTGAGTGGGACTTGATGAATGTCGCTGAAAATGAGATAATCGAAGAACTAAAAGAGCAAAAAGTCGTCCAGGCAAAACGAATAATGATTAAAAAGGACGGTGAACTTGTTCCAACTAGAAACATTATTTTAACGTTCGATACACCTACCTTACCATCATGTGTGAAAGCCGGATACCTAAACTGCCGAGTACGTCCGTACATTCCCAACCCAATCAGATGTTTTAAATGTCAGAAATTTGGACATTCGCAAACAGTATGTCGAGGGGACACTACTTGCCCGAACTGCGGCTCCAAAGATCATGCACAAACTGACTGCACTGCAGAAAAGCCACAATGCCCTAACTGCAAAGGCCAGTATCCAGCGTATTCAAAAAATTGCGAACTCTGGAGAGTAGGCAAAAAGATTCAGAAGTACAAAGTCGAACAAAAGGTCACCTATCAGGAAGCTAGGAAGCAAGTTATGCTTGATATGCCAAAAATTACATATGCTGCAGCAACCAAAAACTATCAGTCAACAGCAACACAAACGGCAGTAACAGTACCACCATCCATTTCAATTGCTGATTGGGCTCGATCAGTGCTATCATCCCCACAGCAGTCACCTACAGAACAATCTAAAGCAACTTCTGCTAGCAATACCCCGCTAACAGTTCCACCAACCGCTTCTGATACCCTACCAGAAACTGCAAAATCAAAAGCATCACCCCCAAACAGTTCAAACCAAACATGCTCAACAAATAATGATATAGATTCTGGTACCCTACAGAATGAACCAATACTAGACCTACATGCAGAAGATGATATGGAAATTGGACGCCCCACTTTTCCAAAAAAAGAAAAGATCAAACTAGATCGAGGCAAACAGGTAGGACACAAAAAACAGACAGAACCATACACAATTTCTAAAACTAAATAATGCACAGCTTTATACAATGGAACTGTAGAGGTCTACGAAGCAATATTTTTGATATTTATGAACTAATCAAACAACATAGTCCAGTTATCCTATGCCTGCAAGAAACCAATCTAACCCCACAAGTGACTCCAGTGATCAGAAACTATAGTATATATCAACAGGACAGAAACAATAATTCAACAAGAGGAGGTGTAGCCATAATTGTCGACAACAAGGTTCCTACAAAACAGATCCCGCTGCAGACCACATTAGAGGCTGTAGCAGTACGAATTGATCTGAATGTTATGTTAACAGTAGTTTCACTGTACCTTTCCCCAAACAAAGAATTCACTGTGAAAGAGCTGGAGGAACTTATAAGGCAGTTTCCATCGCCTTTTATTCTGCTAGGAGATTTCAATGGGCACCACCCTATGTGGGGATCACCCCAGATAAACAAAAGAGGAAAACTCATTGAAACAATTATTAATAACCAGAATCTCACATTATTAAATACTGGTGCTGACACCTATATTCACTTTCCAACCCGAGTATCTACTGCCATAGACTTATCAATATGTTCCCCAAAATTGTTCCCAATCATTCAGTGGTCAGTCTCAAATAACCCACTGAGCAGCGACCATTACCCGATTATTTGCAAATTGCAAACAAATAGAACCTCACATATAATCAGTCCCATAAAATGGAAATTCTCCAAAGCAGATTGGAACAAGTTCACCAATGCAATTTCCTTTGATGATCAAGTTATTAAAAACCAGCCTATTGATGATATTACCGACCATATTACTACACAGATAATAACAGCTGCAACCAGAGCCATACCCAAAGTCACAATCGGTCCACATAGATATGCCAATATTTGGTGGAATCGTGATTGTCGAGATGCTAAAAAAGAACGGAATAAGGCATGGAATCTCTTTCGCAAGCATCCAACAACCGAGAACCTAATTAATTTTAAGAAACTCAAAGCCAAGGCACGTTACGTGCAGAAAAAAGCAAAAAAAGACTCTTGGATCCGGTTTGCTTCTACCATCACTAAAAATACTGAAAGTAGAAAAATATGGAATAAAATAAAGAAACTAAATGGAAAATACCTCCCAGAAAAAACGCCTATTCTAAGTTGGAAGGGTAAAGAGTTTTCTTCTTCAGTGGACATTGCAAATGTCCTGGCAGAATGCTTTTCTCAAATATCAGCCACGGCAGCATACGAGCCTGCCTTCAAACAGCATAAAGCCAACGCAGAAAAGAATAAACTGAACTTTCATACAACGGCATCTCTCTCATATAACAGACCTTTTACATTACTGGAACTAGAGAGCTCCCTAAACCGATCAGCGAATACTGCACCAGGGCCTGATGGAATATACTACGTGATGCTTAAACATCTAAACGATCAAGCTGTGAATTCACTACTGGCATATTTCAACCGGCTATTCTCAGAAGGTTACTTCCCTCTTTCTTGGCGCCACTCAATCGTCCTAGCCTTTCCTAAACCTGGAAAGGATCAGTCAGAACCACAAAACTATCGGCCAATATGTCTCAGCAGTTGCCTTGGTAAGATAATGGAAAAAATGATTCATGCTCGATTAGTCTGGTTTCTAGAATCTTATTCGGTAATGGACAAAAATCAATATGGCTTTAGGAAAAATCGATCAACTCTAGATCTTATGATCAAGGCAGAATCCAACATACGGAATGCTTTCATCCGTAGAGAACATCTCGTCATGGTCTGCCTGGACATTGAAAAAGCCTTTGATACAACCTGGCGTTATGGCATACTTCAAAATCTCTATGCCACAGGACTTCGGGGCCAGCTACCACTAATCATACAGAGCTTTCTCCAAAATAGAACATTTCAGGTGCGTTATTGCAATACACTATCCCAAAAGGTTGTTCAGGAAGAAGGGGTCCCACAAGGATCAGTTCTTAGTGCAACACTCTTTGCAGTTATGCTGAACAATGCAACCGATAATATTCCGCGTAATGTCGACACTTATCTTTACGCAGACGACCTTACTATATCCTGTCATTCACTAAATATGTGCTCCATTGAACGCCAACTGCAACTCTCAATAAACAAAATAGAGTCGTGGGCATCCCACAATGGCTATCGCCTATCCAGAACAAAAACCACTGCTATTCACTTTTGTAAAAAGCGACAGCTTCATCCAGATCCTGAGCTAAGGTTAGGAGCTCAACTAATACCACTTAGCAACAATATCCGGTTCTTGGGTTTAGTACTGGACACTAAACTTACCTTTCAGGCACATATAATGCAAATGAGAACTCAGTGCATGAGAAAGATGAATATTCTCAAAGTTATCTCTTCTATGACATGGGGAGCCGATCGCTTCACACTCTTACACTTATATCGTACTTTAATAAGATCTCGACTAGATTATGGAGCCCCAGTCTATGACTCTGCGCGTAAGACAGTACTAGCCCGGCTCAATCCAGTCCAGCATAGTGCTCTGAGAATTGCTTTAGGAGCCTTTAAGACCTCCCCAGTGCAAAGTTTGTATATAGACGCCAATGAACCACCACTACATCTTAGGAGAAAAGTATTGCTCCTTAACTATGCAGCCAAACTACGTAGCCTCCCTTCTCACCCCATCTGGACATATCTGTTTGAACCTCAGTGGGAAAATTTGTATAAAAATAAACCCAATGAAAACAAACCTGCTGGTATCCGACTACAAGAGCTAACCAAAAATTGGAACATCTGTCTAGGAAACATCTCTCAAGCTGCAGATGTATTACAAGCACCATGGACAATGTATATACCTCTTTGCGACAACTATTTTCTACAGTGGGGAAAACACTCCCTATCAAATCACAATCTTAGACAGTTACATGCGGACCATGCATTGACCAATGCTCACAGTCTTCATATATACACAGACGGATCCAAGACTGATATATCCGTGGGAGCTGCAGCAATCAGTCCTACATCCACTGTTTCTGTACAATTACCGTGTGAATGCAGTGTATTTACTGCCGAATTATATGCAATCAAAATGGCTCTAAATCTCCTTAAAGATCTTTTAAATACCCAGGTCATAATATACACAGACTCTTTAAGTGCAATGAATGCCCTACAGGAAAATCGACAAATTTCCCATCCACTTCTCACACAAATCAGATCACAGTTATATCACCTCAATAAAAATAAGCTGACTGTCACTCTCTGCTGGATACCCAGCCACGTCGGAATTCCAGGAAACGAGCGTGCAGACGAAGCAGCAAAACACCCTGCTTGCTCTGATCCCATCCCAGTTCCTTTTTCTGATTACAAGCCAATCATACGGAGGATATGTACAGAGATGTGGTCTGAAAAGTGGCATAATCAGATATCAAACAAACTTCTTGAAATAAAACAAAACCCACAGCTATGGAGATCTAGTTCCCGATTAACCAGGCACGAAGAGGTCGTCCTTGCAAGAGCACGAATTGGTCATACGCACCTAACGCACCTTTTTTTACTGCTAGGAGAAGAGCCTCCTCTCTGCTCGCACTGTAGTTCTATTCTTACAGTGAAACATATCATTATTGAATGTGCACACTATGGTTCAGCTAGAATTGAATGTTTCAGATCTTTAATCAACTCACAAAACCCTTGCAACTAGATAATATACTTGGAGATGACGCCAATCTATCAGAACTGTTTAAATACTTAAAAATGATAAACGTATACAGTCATTTCTAGAACAATTCCTTTCACATATAGACCAACAATCTAAAGTTATAGGCGCATTTTGGCCATAGCAGCCCTTGCGCCAATAAACCCCACTTCAACAACAACAACATCAGCATTCTAATTGCCAGCGAGTTGCGCCACAGTCGCCCTTCTGTTGTCACGTACCATCCGGGAGAGCCTTCGCTTACCTCGAGCATCGATGAGCTGTGGTCGTCCAACACTTCGCCGGTGGTTGGTGGGTTCCCCCTCCTCGGACCACTTTCGATAGGTACTAATCACGGCTGACCGTGAGCATCCCACCAGCCGTGTCATTACAATTTGGCGTTTGTCAAACTCGTTTAAGTCCGCTACCTTTCCCATCTGAATAATAAGAGTAGCACTGATTAACTGAGCTGATATAAGGTGTTATTCTAATATTTGCCTTCCCTCTGCAATCCGCCCAATTAAAGTCCCATGTAGCATCTTAAACGGACACATTCCCCTTCTCTGAGATTAAAACCCGTGCCTTTTACGTTCAACAACTTCAACCCCTTTCTTCATCTTGCGGCTAAAGAAAACGTGATTACTTTCTTCTAAGAGTTCCTGTACCCTCCTCTTTAAGTGCCATCAGTTTCGTGGATAATTATGAAGTCTGGAATATTGTCACCCCTAGTATTTTCTTTGAGATTTGGTACAAATAATCATGTAGTTTATTTAAAAAATTGTTTCCAATGGCGAGTTTCCCTCCTACTTATTCCAATCAATTAGGAGAATATTGAAATTACCATAATAAGACTAACATTTGCTTGCCCATTCCATCTGCCTGTAGGGATTCTCGTCACTCTTCACAATCTTCTGGGCTGTAGATTGCTCCCACTCTCATTATACCTTTGCTTCCAACTAACTCACACCACATAGATTTTATGCTGGCAGAACTAACTTCTGAATCTGAAAAAGCTCTTTTCGCGCTCAAGTTGCTTTTGATAAGAAGAATGACCCAATCACTCATCCTATCTGCCCTGTCCTTTCTAAATACACTGCTCGACAAAATGCTCGAAAATATGGTCCCTCCAACGGATAAACAGGCTTGACAGCGGTGAACTATAGTCGATATAAGGGTGTATACAAGATTCTGTGGCAACAAATCCCATTCGTCCACCAGCGCAGACCTCAAGTGACCGAGGATTTGGCTGTCCAATGCGACGACCACGGGCGACCTTCACATGTTCGATGGGATTTAAGTCTACTGATCGTGATGGCCACGGCAGTCGTTGGATATCTTCGGTTTCAAGATATTCCTCCACCACTTGAGCTCTATGTGCAGTGGCGTGGTCATGCACGAAAAGAAAATCTGGGGGAAGTCGCACAAAGGGCTCGAGGATCTGTTCTCGGTACGTCTGCGCAGTTCCGGTATCCCTATTGAAAACATGTATAGGGGTGCGGTCGTTGATCATTATTATTCCGCCTCATATGAAAACGCCGTTTTTACTGTTAAGTGTCCCTTTCTGATGTTGGAGGGATGGTATCGCATTCCTCGTTTTCTCCAGGTGAAATAACATCCAGAATCTGTTTGTAGGCTAAAACGGGACTCTTCAGAGAACAGAAGTTCTCCAGTGATTTGGACTTAATGGGATACAGCCCGCTGGCTTCCTTTCATACAGGCCACTTGAATTGAGCCTTCCTAACAGAATCCGGTTGGAAATGTTTTCAAGTAGCCCTCGGGGGACCTTGGCCAGCTCTTCTTGTAATGATACCTGTCTTCTGAAACTGCTTCCATAGTGCTGAAACGACACTGCGTGACACAAACCAACGTGCCACTTCCGCCTGCGACTGCTCGGCTTCAAGCCATCCATCGGTCCTCAATCTAAAAGAACCATCTAAATGATTATGACTTTCTGAGTATTGGAGTTATGGCTATCCCACTGAGCAAGCCAAAAAAACGAATGAAGTGATGTGGGTCAACCTGAGTTTTTATAGTCATTAATAATTTGTATAATGTGAGGCTCTCTAAGGTGGTAAATCGGTTTCAATTGGATACTCGGAATTTGCATGCTTGGATGCCTCTTATATCAAATATTCGTCTTTTGCGACACTGTTCACAATCATATATTAATGAAAAACATTTTGTTCTGTTAATTTTGTCGAGCAGTGTACATTATACAAATAAAACATATAATAAAACTCGTCATCCCCAATTTTCGCGTGGCAATACATTTTTGTTAGTCCTATTACGTCAGCTTTCCTGGTTAGGACAACTGTCCTGACATAATAGGATTGTTATCCTATTCAGGAGTTCGAATTCAGCCATTTTATTGACAACACTCCACTCCACTCTTGACACTACTATAGTCACAGTTGAGGAGATTAAGCATTTCTTCTATTTAGGCTTATTTTCCTAGCTTTATCTTCTGGCTCATTTCAAACATCTCTACGATCAGCATATCTTGCCAATATCGTTTGTCACGGCAATAAACAAGAAATCTTGATCCATACAAGCATTATTTTGATCGATATGATCAAAGCACCGCGTGTTTATATTACTCTTTTCTCCCCTGACTAGCAGTTTACCTTAACCCTTAAGGTATCCTCAATGATACTGGCATAAACCCTTGTACCGCTTTTGTTCACATGAATACCATCTCTGAAAAAGAGATTCCTTCTACTTACAAGTATGCGCTACGCTGATTAAAAAAAAAAAAAAAAAATTCCACCCAAGTCTTGCAAACTGACTTCCGTCAGTGATGCTAGGAATTTTCATGAGCCTTTTTCACAACGTCGCTGAGTTAGTTGGTCTCAGGAGAGGGTAGCAGGGTTTTTCTCCTTGAAACTCGTTTTTCATCCAGCAAACAGAAAATCGACCTCACAACACACGCAATTTACAGACAGTATACAAGGAGCAATATGGCCTTAGTCGCTGATGCTCCTAAAACCACAACAACAACCTCCCCACACCAGGTGGAAGATGCCCGGGTTCTAATCCATCAATGACGTGAGGAATTTTTATGAACTTTTCCCACACCGTCTTTGAGTTAATCAGGTGAAGAAAGCATGGTTTTTTTTTTTTTCTGCCGGAAACTCGGTTTTTCGTCAGGCAAATTCACTAAAGAATACAGCAATATATAAATGTAGTATACCGAACCCTCATAGCCTTAGTTGCTTTGGCTCTTAACACACATTTCATTATGTAGTCCATCTATTCTTATTACAAAAAAGTTATCAGTTTCCCTGACAATGAAATCCTCTAATTTGTTTTTTAATTTTTCCATTTTTCTCTCTTTTGCTCTTCATTTCGCTATTTTTTTTCTCTTCGTATTTCTCTCTCTCTCTCTCTCTCTCTCTTCATTGTCTCACTCTTTCTTGTATTTATAATTTTGTATTGTTCTCTATATTCATTATTATTCTGTCTCTTCGCATTTCTCTCTCTTTGTATTTTTTCTCTTTCTTTATATTTCTCTCTCTCTCTGTCTGTATTTCTCTTTCTTTGTATTTCTTTCTCTCTCTCTGTCTGTATTTCTCTCTTCGTAGATTTTTTTTCTTTCTTTCTTCGTATTTCTGTCTCTCTCTCACTGTTTATTCGTAGTTTTCTCTTCATATTACTCTCATTCTCTCTTCGTATTTTTTCTTTCTCTCTCTTCGTTTCATCCAAATGTAACTTTCTCTCTCTTCAAAATATGAATTCACCATACAGTACTAGTAACAAGATATGAATGGAAACACACAAAACTCGTTTTCATTAATAAAAAACAAGAGAGGAACTTATATTTTAAATAATCTTTTAAAATCACAGATGTGGGCTGATGTTACGAATTGGAAAAGCCCCTGCAGTTCTAATTTAGTCTTCTTCTTTTGGGCATCTTATAATTAATCCAGTCTGTTGTTTCTTCCACTTCACGGTTGTAACGTTTCCTCTCCCCATAACGATGAAGTGTGAAATACTGGTTATTTGAATTTTTTTATTTTTATACAGCAGATAAAGGTCTGTTTGATCACTATTGAATTTATTCCTCTTTTAATGCTTAGGAATTTAAATTGGTTTATATTTTGTGGTTTTAATACAATGACGTATATTTTCGATAATGGTGTCGTGTGCAAATTCAAATTTCAAAAAACGGTAACACATTATAATTGGAAACTTTACGATTACTTAAGGACGATATTTTATTTAAATTTAAGAGAGAACTGCGAAGGGTTTAGAAACATCTTCATCTTGTTGAGAGAGAGAGAGAGGTGAAACGCAATTTTTGGAGACAGACAACGCAATCATCCTCTGAGATGTTTGCATACAATTCGCAGCTCAGCACAGCATCGTTGTCCATGATATACGAGGTGTGGCAATAAAGTTCCTGGACTAGTACTTTTGCAGTCATGTTCGATGAGTTTCAAAATAAACGGAAGTGGTATTTTGTAATTCAACCTTCCTCCAACAGATGGTGGTACAAAGATTGTCCATTAGGCAGACAGGTTTCAAGTAACAACCAGATTCGTTAAGTCGTACCAGTGTGTTTGAATGGTATAAGCGGTTCAAAGACAGACGTGAGGATGTTCGCGATGACTCAAGAAGTAGGCGTCCGTTAACCTCTCGAAATGAGGACAGAGTTGCAAAAGTACGGGAAATGGCAAGAGATCGTCGTTTGACCCTCAGAATGACGGCTGATGAGTTGGATATGAATGAGACGATTCATCAAATTCTGCACGAAAAATAAAATTCTATTTTTATACTCCTAGAAGACCACATGGTCAGAGGAGAAACAGCGAAGAGTGTCATCATGCAAAGACTTCACCCAGACTTGTCAAGACAATCCTAATTTCCTCGACTGTATTGTCACTGGAGATGAGTGCTGGGGACTTTAAAATCATCACCAAGGCGCAAAACGTCTCGTTTACGGAAGTCCAGCATCAGGACGATGCCTATCATGTATTCAACAAACAGGGAATTGATTCGCAAGGAATTTCTATCTGAAAGGAAGGGAGTAAATGCTGCGTTCTACGAACAAGTGCTTCAAAGACTATTGAAGCGTATTTCCCGGGGGAGGCCGCAATTTCGAGAGAAAGGCAGCTGGTTCTTTTTGCACGACAATGACCCTGCCCATCCCGTACTTGTGAAAACATTTGAGGAAACATGGCAGTGTACAAATCAGCCGTCCACCCTGATCTCCCGATCTAGCACCAACGGACTTCTTACTCAAGGTGAAAACTGCCCTCAAAGGAAAGAGATTTCCTTATTGAGGACGTAAAGAAAAACTGTTAACCGCTGAACTGATATAATCTCTCTTTGGACTCTTTTCAGAAACATTTAGAACGCTGTAATAATTGCATTCAAGCAGGTGATGATTACTTTGAATAAAAATAAAACCATTTTTCAGCTCACGCTGCATTCTTTTTATTGCACCAGTCCGTGAACTTTATTGCCACACCTCGTATACCATCCTGGCTATTAGAATAAACAAGGAGGTAAAACTGAATATTTGATAATATCAAATGTATTAACTTTTCTGCTTTAATTAACGTTCCACCTGTTCGTTCAATCCTTCGTTTTAAGATCCATCTCATTTACCGTTCAATTTTAGCTAACCCAACCTCCAGCCTATTTATAAATCTCCACAACTCAATAAAACTCAACTTCAAAGGACATTTTAATTAGACCCACAGACACGTTTTGTAACACGAACAAAACTGTGCTTTATAAAAGACAAACAAAAGGGTATTAAAAGCGTACACGGTTACGTGTGGAACTTGCGCAGCTCGAAGAAAGAGTCTAATTTTGGCCTTTAGTTGAAAGACGAGAGTTCCAGTGTAGCATAGACTTTAACGACTCCAACAACAAAAGTGCATTTTCACTTTAGAACGGAAACAAGAGTAGGGCAAGACATATCTGGTACTCTTGAATTAATTATTTGGCTCGCGCACAAGCCACTTCGCTGAGCGACAGGCGTGACTAATCGCATAACTTTCTTACTGTCCCACCTGCTTGCTTGTAAGTAGAAATTTCGATCCAAAAGACAAGAAGAAAACGCAGACGAAGAATTCAACAATGAATAAAACAACGTAGTCTGGGGATTTTGTGAAACTGGAGCTGATGACAAATTGAAAATATTAAATTATAAACTACTGTCGGATTTAAAAATTAAGATCCTGCACTAAGCAACGATGCTGGAGCTGGTTAATGGGTAAGGAACACGCACGTGCATGGGAGAATATTAAGCAAATCGTTTAGCAAATGGTTTCTAGGAATGTATTTACGATTCACCTCGGTTGAAGTGATGTCGGAGACTGGAGAAGGAGTATTTCTTCGCGTTATTAAGGCTAATGAAAGCTTCTATGCATTGTTCATACACTTGAGGGGTTTAAATAGTTTCCCAGGGATGATTTACAAGAGGAAATCCCTTGCTATCTTCCTCAAATAAATCAAGGTGGGCGTAGAAAGGATGCTACGGTGAACACGACATTAAATACTACATTTATTTCTTAAACACAAAGTTGTTTTTCCGAGAAACATTTCTTAATTCATGTCTTAAGATTAGATAGTTGATGGAGAACATTACATATTTTATTAGCTGTTTTCTTTTTTAATAAAAACAACCATCACTGTGCTTGCTTTATACAAAAAAAAAAGTCATTTTGGGGAAAAAAAGTTGTAAATACCTGAAGTAAATCTACACAAACTGACTGAGCGCTTATGATCGAACCAGCCCTTCACAGATTTTGGAGTAGGGAAGACTCTTAAAGATTTTCTGTTGGTACAGTTGCCAAAATATTGGACGTAAAAATCCATCGGAGTACTTATCAGTGGTTTTCAATGTTGTTTTTGCTGGATACGCTCATAATTCAACTCTGTAGGTAATTTCAGGCTGAAAAAATCCCAACAGGTGGAGAGAATGATAATATAAGATAAATTTTCTCTACGAAGAGAAGATTTTAAGAATTACTTGCTTTTGTAAATTTAGGGACTACGTCACCCTGCCCAAATTATGGCCCTCTTTAAAATGGTGTCGCGAATCATTGTGCATAATTTTAGGGTGTCATCAGCTGAAATTGCAATGTAACCATGCAAATCCTACCTTAAGCATCAAGGTACAGCTTAAGGTTCCACTTACACTACCCTTCCATTAATTTCTGGGCACTAGTGATAGTTGGTCACGTCCTTCCCAAGCACCACGTGTCAGAGATAACTATAAATAGGTTTTCGGAGAGAATGTAAGTCGATTGCGTGGCATTTCAACTGCATTAAAGATCCCTAGGTCGACGATTGACGATGTGATCTGCAAATAAGAGATAACATTGGTGTTAAAACTGTGACTAAACAACCCGGTAAATCTCCGAAGCTGATTTCAATGTGACAGGAGTACCCTGCAAAGAATCGTCAGCTGGAAACCCAGGTCGACGTTGTTGCAGCACACACACACACACACACACACACACACACACACACACACACACACACACACACTGTGATACTATTGGCACACATATCAGCATTGCTACTGTGCGTAGGATGTTGCATGATATGTGTTACCACGGTCGTGAAGCCATCCATAAACCAATAATTACCCGAACTAATTGGTAGATGAGTCTACCAATTTGATGGTCGTGGCTGGGTATAGCGAATATCCGGAGAAAATTACCTGCCGGATTGTATCGTCCCGACAATGACGTTTGGTGTAGGCAGAGCGATGAGTTCTGGAGCTGTTTTTCATGGTTTCTAGATGTCCTGGATAATAATGCGTTACCTAATTTGTGGCAGCATGTCGGAGAAGACCCATACCTGTATCAGCAGTACAGTGCTCACGTCATACTGCTCACATTGCGACAGACTGGTTTGAGGACATGAGCGTTGAAAATTTAGACAGGTCAACCCAGAGCTCTGATCTCGGTCTATTGAGAACCTCTGGAATGAGGTCGATAAGAGTGTGTTTATGAGGCGAGACTGACCAAAAACAGAGCTGAATTGATCCCCTCTTTGAATTCTGAATGGCAGAAAACAATGGAGGGCATTTACAAAAAAACTGGTGGAGAGTGTTCCACAGAGACTAGTTATTAGTTTTCCTGTAGGTGCCTGTATATTAATGGTAGGGTAGTGTATGTATTAAAGTATGGCTAAGTTCTAATTAATCGCAAGAACAGACTTTAATGAAGTCTGTTGCTTATGATTAATGAACAATAATACAATAGGTATCAGAAATGTAAAGACATTGCAAAGTTTGAGGCAACTTTCAAGTCTATAGGGGCGATAGTCTCCTTAAATTGTGCCTCTGTATCTGACATGATTCTAGTTGGTTATTAAAAGAGCAGACCCGAAAATTTTTGTAATAAATCATTTAAGGTTTATAGGCTTAAAGTGTGAGTACAACGTCTTTTCTATTACTTGAACAACTAAAAGAAATTTCCGGACGGAGATTTGAAATTTAATTAATATTTTTTTCCCTTTTTTTTTTAATTTCAGGAGTTCAATGCAGCTGGGAAGAATGGTGGACCTACGATGGGATTTCTGGTAAGCAAAAGTAATTTTTTTTCCCCTTTGGATTAACCAAGGACTATACAGTAATCGCTCTAATGTCAGGTATTGATGCATTTGAGATTCAAAACCAGCGACACTTGAAGATTAATGAGAATTTCGCGTGTCTTCTGGTCAACAGAGGTGATAGCTAGGGGTGTTGGTGTTTTTTTTGCGTTATGTGTACATAAAAGGGGATGGAGGAGGTTCATTGATGCTGGGAAATGCATCGGTAACACTTAAGCCTAATCATAGGATCGCTGTCATCCACACCTGCCAGTAACCACGCTAAAGATGCTAATTTCAAAGTTAGGACTACAACGGGCGTATTTGTACTTCGCACCATTCTCAGCAAATATCTTAAGCACCCCTTACCTCGTGCGAGTGCACTTAAAACGATAACAGATTAATGACTATTCCTTTATCTTTCAAATAAACCTAAAAGCTCTCTCCTCAATGGATGCTTTTTTTATTATGCTTTCCAAGCAAAAGCTGAAAAGAATCTCGGCAGGCTGCTACACCTTTTACGAGGTAATATCAAGTCCGTATACGATCGTGGGTGTCGACAAAGCCATACCACAACTGTCTTCATTGATGTCCATAAAGAGATGTGATAAATTTTCCCTTCCAGAAACAGAATTTAAAGTGGACGAAACAAAACGATTTTACATTGTCGTAAAGGCATCCTGTATGGTGCCCATAAAAATCGCTTTATGTACTAAACTTACTGGTGGGTTCCAGATGGCGCTGCAGTCGTTCAGGGTTAACTTTTGCAATAAAGGGCAGCAATCTAAGTCTTTATGAGCTGTAGGCCTAACAGCCTGCTTCAGTAATCTATCCGTAGCGTGGCATGATGGGAAACATTTTAACTCGGAGATGGTTTTAAGTCTGGATTGTTATCAGAACAATCAATACAGGTTCGTGAAAAAATGACATTTGGCGCAGAAGAGGAAAATTCACCTAAATCGATACATGATTGGTTAAGATTAGACCTGCTTTCGATATCAGTTATGCACTTTAAATTTATTTTGGCGTTTTATTTACTCTTGAATTAGTTTTTTAAATAATGAACAGGTTTAAAACTAATCGTAGAGATGAGCTTCTACGAGAGTACCGAGATCAGAATTTTAAATTTCCTTAAAACATTTATTTTATTATATTAACCGCCCAGTGGGATATATACATGCTTTGGTAGCGTTGTACATTTCCTTTTGCCATGGCAACACGTGAAAGCTTCAATTGTTGCCAGAACTAACTTATTGGTTGATTTCAGTGGGATATTTACATGCTTTGGTAGCATTGTACATTTCCTTTTTCCATGGCAACACGTGAAAGCTTCAGTTGTTGCCAGGACTACCTTATTCGTTGGTTTCAATGGGATATTTACATGCTTTGGTAGCATTGTACATTTCCTTTAGCCATGGCAACACTTGAAAGCATGCTGTCACTGAAACTAACCACTGGAAAAAAGAAAAAATATATTTAATGCTCAGGTAACGATGTACATTTCATTTTTGCCATGGAGACACGTGAAAGCTTCAGTGGTCGCCATGGCTACCTCACCGGTTGATTGCAGATGTTTAATGGATTAATCCAACTGTATAAGTTGTTCGGAAAAGCATGGCGAGCATTTCCAAGCTGCAAAGCACAAGATAAAGAAAGACTGTCATCGTATTTCTTTGGACTTCCTTTTTATGACACTTCTTATGTCTTTCTCGTGCTCAATAAACGTCGGCAGTTAAACACGTGAGATACCAAACAATGCGTGCTTGGCATATGTATGTTTCACTTGGCGCGTGAGTCACTTAACAGCGCCAACATTATTCAGCGCGCGCTCACCAACAATGGTAAACATGAGCTGGTGAAATCGATTATCGTCTGCTTTATTTTCTAATATACTTCTCTATTTTCATTTTTGCGTTCAACTAGTTGTGATTGTTTGGAGTCGTCTGGCTTACGAATGGCCTAAATGAAGCTACAACGCATTTGCTTTTATCGCAGTTGGTGTAATTTCGGTTGGCTCTACTCCTGTCCCATATCCCGGAGCTAATCAACGAGGTCAGTGCTGTTCTGGACAGCTGACTTCCCTTCTGTTGTCAGGTGTCGGGTTAATGTACTTTCTCGTGACGGACAGCTTGATATGTTCGAGTACAACACTCATTTCCTACATGCCAACTGTTCATCACATTTCCTCCACTTAATACCCACAGAATTCTCAAGTTACGTCGTCTGAAGGCTTCATTGTACCCGGTCGACGGTTCTGTTTCATTGGATATTAACGGGCGACTGAACGCTGATGGATATTTGGGTTAGAGTGTCACTCACTGTGTGTATGTGCTCGAGCTTTGGTAATTTTTAGGCCGTCTGTCTACATCTGATGTCACCTCCAAGAATTTACGTCGGTTTGATTTGTTTCTCTGGAATAAACAGACGCGATCACCAATAATCACGCCTAACCATCCGATGATACAGAACTCCATGTTTCGCCGATCCAGGTCTTTTATCTTTTCATGACATTGAACATTTTTCACTTCGAAAGACTACTTGTTTTAGTGGTAAGCACCAAGTGATTTGGAATTTAGGGAGCACCTTACCGCGACTCATTCATGCATCAACTGAAGTATTTTGGTATTTCCTGGACACTTATATACGTTCTTATCCGCACAAGCGACTATCCTCAAAGGAGTCCGAATATTTTGAGAGGGCAATATACATACGAAAATATACTTTGCTTCTAAAAGGTTTCCATGACTACATATGTCTTTTAACATTATTCTAAATTATACATAACGACTAATTTTCGACGAAGACAATGCGTTACCTTAACTTTGTTCCACTGCTATACTTTTATATTCCAATCGTTTGCCCTTGCTTTTTGTGAATCTTCCAACACCTAAATAAATGTCAGTTTCAATACACACTGCAGTAAAACACGTGATCTGTTGCCATAACAAACAGTGCGTGCGTGGCATATTGTATGTTTCACTTTGCACGTGAGTCACTTAACTGAACACATTGTTCAGCGCGCGCTAGCCAAAAGGAAGTAAAAAAAATGGCTACTTTCACTCTTGAAAATGAAGTTTAGTTAGCTGTTATTTTCCTGATTGCC
This sequence comes from Mastigoproctus giganteus, assembly GCF_048544385.1. Lineage (NCBI taxonomy): Eukaryota > Metazoa > Arthropoda > Arachnida > Uropygi > Thelyphonidae > Mastigoproctus > Mastigoproctus giganteus. The sequence goes on from NC_143575.1 coordinate 18,226,995, forward strand.
TTTTTTTCGCCCCATTTTCTCGGGTTGCAATCATATTAAGGGTAATCCCAATGAACATAAAAGAAAGTCCCATGCTAAATTTGTCGAAAGATGCTTTACCGTGTGGCAAATTGTCGATTTCGAGAAAAATTAACAGAAGGAAAGTAACTTCAGTCAGTTCGCACACCTTAAGCCATTTTTCGCATTCTAATAGTACTCATTTTTGGATGAGAAAAGAATGTAAATAGAAAGAAAGGAAACGCATTAATTAAAAACAAAAAAAGAAAAACATAACAATCTGTCACCATTAAATAATTCATTAGATGAAGTATTGCCACGCTAAGAGCAGACAGGTTCATAAAAACTCACGTAACACTTCGCATTGTCTTAGATAATTAAGTCAAAGTGCGTCTTGTGACTGCTCTGAGTTCAAGGCTATCAATTCTGTAGCCCTCTCTTGAGGATATCTAAATAATACAAAGTGGTATTAGAAAGTGTATTTTTGTTAACCAAAAGTGTCATCGTTCATTATTCTGGACACAGATTACTCGGCTTTCATTTCGAACACTTAAAAATGACACTTGGAACAACAAAATCGTAAATAGACAGAATGTAGATGAATAACTTTAAAAACCAACAGACAAAAAAAAAAAGTAAACGTTAAACAAATATCCGGAGAAAACAATGCTCCAAACGAACTGGGATTACTCCTATTGAATTTGGAAATAACGTAGCCATCCAAGTTCGAAATTGACATAGTGGTGCGCGTTCTCAATTGTCGCTTGGCAACTCGCATTGTTAAAACGTTGGTCTGTTGCTGCTAGCTCTACAACACTCATTGTTGAATGTAGCACGCGCTCTAGGCAACTACTTCACAATACTAACACGCCATACTTGAAGTCGGTCGTAGTCAATTTTTCTTTGCTGTCGATATTCGGAAGGTTCCGTCTATTGTGCGGCGGATGTACTATTGCCGCCGTAACTGGGTTTGCAGAAGTGATAACGCTTGTTTTCGATTGCAACTGAAGCAGATACCGTTTTTATGGCGGTTGTAAACAAAATAGCGAAGTTCATAATTTGATAAATTGTCTGCCGCCGTTTGGCCGCGGTATTTTAATGGTTCTCGATACATGTGGGTGGTTCCGCCCTAAAATGTTCCATTGAACTTCGCTTAATACGTTTTGTGGGTAGATAATTCTATCGATATTAAGCTTAGCTCCAATTTTCACCGAGGGAGATTAACACTATTTACAAATTTATTTTCCGATATAAATATTCGGAACAAACGATGCAACTCGTGCCTTTAGTGCAACCGGACCCTACCTCTTCAGTGAATTCACTTATTATTATTATTTTTTGTAAATAATAATTTTATTCTCATTTTGGGATACAAAGTTTGAAATATTTGACGAATTAGCTATTTTCTATTTCAGATTTCGTTAATAAGCGTGCCTTCCGTCGTAGTCGGTCTCAGTAATTCTCAGATTTCCTCCTTCATTTTATTTTTTTTTTAAAATTCAGTTTACTTATACAAGGAGGTTTTAACTTTTTTTTTCGAGTTTCATAAAAAAAGACATTTTTATGGGCCTGAATATCAAGGGCCCCAGTAATTGGCATCTCTTACTTTCTCTTATTAAAGGCATTGATTACCGTAATAAGAGCCTAGTCAAAATGAGGACAAAAAATATATATTTTGAAGAGCATTTTTCTCTAATTTTTTGAATATTTTTTGATCGAGATTAAAAACGATAACATCTAAATAAATTTCAACAGTCTTTTTCTCTGTTTACTCACAAGCTATGTATGATTAATTAGACTATTTTTTTTTCCGAGTAAAGTCAGACAAAAGTGGCAAGGTGTTTTTTTTATTTTTTTATTGCCTATATAGCCTAATATATAGGCCATAAATAGTCACATCAGAGACTTAAGTCATTAATGGTGGGCAGTGTACCTCTAAATTGGGTTGTGTTCTGTGATAGGTTTTCTGGATGAAAAACCAGAGTTACGAGCGGAAAAACCATGATGCCTGAGACTGACTAACTCAGCCACATTGTGAAAAAGGCTCTTAAAAATTCTTCCCGTCGTTGACCAGATTCCCAACTCTGGTCTTTTCCACCCCTCTGTGATTTTACCAAATATGATACACACGAGGGCCCATTCTGTCTTTTTAGATTACTTTTCTGAGTATCTAGAAAAACTATTAGTGTCGGTAAAATCCCAGAGTGCAGTGCGATTTCCTCACTGGTTCTCCATAGAGACCCACACATTCACAAACTACATCACTTATTAACAGAAGAAACTTCCTTGGGCGCGTGCGAACAAACACACACACACGTGTTCAAATCACGTAACATGGAGACGAATGAAATCCCTTCATTCAGCAAACGTAGCCTTGTAAAAACCCTACCAACAGTCATGTATTATCGATCTTGTGAAGAAACGATAAAAATAAATAAAATAAATCATAAAGTCAGTTATACAAAGCTCGCAACGTGTTTTGGTTTATTCAATTTACAAAAAAAAAAAAACATTTTAACCTTTCGGTTTTTTTGGGAACTAATTTAAATTCAGTAAACATATTTACACCATTCTTGTGCTTCATATGGCTTTAGGATACAAAAAAAAAAAAAAAAAAAATTTCAGGGAAAAAAAATCACGTGACTATAGTCAGTGATGTTTTCGTCTGCTCTTTTAATTTCAATTGCTTTTTCCAACTCGCACGTGATTTTAAAATTAAACTAAAATGTCAATTTCCACTTATGAGAAATTTAACGTTGTCGTTTTCACCTTGGTTCACGCGATCTCTTGTTGACAATAAAAACTACGGAAAGCTACAGTGACAATTTAACTCTTATTTTTTAAAATAAAAGTTTAACAATGGTTCGTACATTTTTATTGTTGAAATTTTAGAATAAAAACTACGGAAAGCCACAATGACATTTTTAAACCATTTTAAAAATAAATTCATAAAAAACCCGCTAATTCTTCATTTCCTTTGATATTTCTGGCATTTATCGAAGCCTTTACCTTTATTTTTTTTACCCTTTTCATGAAAAGAGACACTTGAAAGTGTTTCCACTTAGATTCATCGAGCATTCAGACAGAAGAAGAGAGAGAGAGAAAAGAAAAAAAAAGTCCCAGTGCGATGATGCTACCAGGCCACAAATAAGTTGGGCGCAGTTAGCGACAGATCTGTCTTGAGAACCTCAAAGCTTTTCTCATAGTAATTTCTATGCCTCTTTGGCAGCGAACGATCTGCTGGATGACCTGGCTGGTGATCGATCATCGTTTATCTAGCATACAGCATGTGATTTTCTTCGTTCTTTCCCTATTTTTTGCCGAATTCTGTTGGCCGCTCGCCAAGCGATAACCTCCAATAGATTACACGTCGGGTCGAGGATGTGAGAACCGAACCCGGTGTAGCCTGTGAGATCTTACTCAGTTACGCTCATAGACATTGTTTATTCTGTACTGCCAAAAGTCAGAAGGGTATTCGTCTGCTTGTTGAAAAATCCAATAGCCTGCAAGACGTCATATCCATTATATTAGTACCTCTACCAAAATGATCCCTTCTAAAAGTCCAGTTCTTTGATCAATCCCCTCTGAACATTTTAAGCTATAAGATCGAATAGTACGTCACTTCCGGTGGTTCATTTCCTTTCAATTTAGATACATTCCGACTTAGCAGATGAGCGCTGCCTTCATCCATTATAGCCAATTCAACGGTAAATCATTCATTGCATTTACTGTTTAGATTAATCTGATTTAGCGAATACAATCAGTGGACTTAATGAATTCTCATTAGCACAATGGATATTAGCTACTCCAATGGGCAATTGACGTAATGATCTTGTAAAACAACGTGGATACTACAATAAATCTCGAATCCTTCTTGCTTGCTTGCTTGCCGGCCCTTACTCTACGGTTGGATTTTCGATATTTACCAAGTCCTTTGGAATATTGAAACCCTCTCGGTTCTTTGATTTTTCCAATAAAATAGAAAACCAAATTGCCTATAAAATCAGAATGTTTCTATAAACCAGACATTAAACACCCATTTCGAGTAGAATACCAACCATTACCTGTCCTCCACCAAAGATTTAATATAGCGCCGAATTGCATGGAATGCTTCATCGTCTGCAAATAACCGCCCTATTCCAAAAAACAAACCAAACGAAATATTTATATTTAAGTCTTTCGGGAATCAATAAATAAAACCCCTAAAGCTACCAAAAGGAGATTTATTTATCCTTAACTTTCGCCAAGAAAATGCAATTTTGTTTATACGCTAGATGGCGTTGCTGCAAATCGCTTTTGTTCAATGATAGGTTTGAACTATGGCAGTTTTTGGGAATGATAAAGGATTTTGGTCCACCAAACTTTCTCAATATCCACAGGGCATGCAGCCGGACTAGCGAAGAAGTCCGTAGATCAGCCCAGCCTGTCAAATTAACGAGACAGTTCTGACTGAAAGTGGAAATCGATGGCATCAGAGGAGAGCAGTGTTTGTTTTGTGATAGGCCCAGCGAAAGTAGAGGCATTTATCATATCTGCATTGCTTCCCCCCCATGTCCTAGTTAGTAGTTGAAGGAAAGGAGAAATTTATTATTCAAATTTTGTGTTCCGAAGGTCATACAGGTTGCCTCTTTCCTCCTTTGAGATGCTTCTTTCAATGAATCAGTTAATGATAATTCTAATCTTTGGAACGTTTTGAATGAATTGGTCCACCAGGTAAACTTGAATCTTTTGAATTCATCTTTCGAGTCCAGCACGAATAAATCCACCGAAATTTGATTTTAATTCTAAATTGTTTCGATATAGAGCTACAATTACTTGGAAATCTTTCATTTAGTTTACAGTTTACATTTTAAAGCCACAAAACATATGAATCAGCCGTTTTGAGTAACTCAAATCAAATATTTTAGAACTGTTGAATTAGATATTTGAATCTATAATACTCCGATTTAAATCTCTTGGACTAATCCCTTGAATTGATCTTTTGAAGTTGTTGAAGACCCTTACAAGCACTTTTAATTAATCTTTGAAGTTGTTGAAGTAATCCTTAGAAGCACTTTGAATTAATCTTTGAAGCTGTTGAATTAATCTTTGAAGTTGTTGAAGTAATCCTTAGAAGCACTTTGAATTAATATTTGAAGCTGTTGAATTAATCTTAGAAGTTGTTGAAGTAATCCTTAGAAGCACTTTGAATTAATCTTTGAAGCTGTTGAATTAATCTTAGAAGTTGTTGAAGTAATCCTTAGAAGCACTTTGAATTAATCTTTGAAGCTGTTGAATTACTATTTGAAGCTGTTGAAGTAATCCTTAGCATCGCTTTGAATTAATCTTCGAAGATGTTGAAGTACTCTTTAGAATCACTTTGAACAATCTTTGAACCTGTTGTAATATTTAGAATCACTGGAATTAATTTCTGAACCCGTTGCTGTAATCCTTAGAATCGTTTGAATTATCTGACCAATCTACTGAAACTATTTAATTCAATTTTGAATTATTTGAACAAATCTATTGAAACTTTTTAATTAATCTTTTAAATCTTTTCAACTGTTGAACCTCGGGAGTTAATTTGAATTTTTTTAAACTCCGAAACCTCTTGAATCAGTCTGGAATCACTTGAATCAATCCTCTGAATCTTCTGATTTATTTTACTTTTTAACATTTTGAATTAATCGCTTAAACAGCCGAAGATCGGTTTTTCAGTGTATTTCTATACTGGTTATAATATTTCGAATAATGGATTGTTTGTATGTTTTCTGAGGACGGTTCCCTCCCTCCCCCAAGTACCAATACCAGTGCCGGGTTACGGTCACACCTTGGGAAATGCTACTTTAGGATAACTTGAATCAGTTGTTTGAATCTTCGAAATTATTTACTGAAACTCTTGAATTAATTGTTTGAATCTTCTGAATTATCCTTAACTCTTGAATGAATTCCATCAACATTGTAATGTTTTGAATTAATGGTTTAAATTCACTTGAATTAATTTTTTTAATCTATTGAATTAATCGTTTGAATCTATTGAATTATCCATTGAAACCCTTGAATTAATATTTTTGAATAAATTGAATTAATCATTTGAATCTGCCCAATTCCTTCGAAATTTCAAAATTTAGCTTCTAATTAAAGCTTCCACAATAGAGCAGACTTTTGAATGGATTGAATTAATTTAAATCTTTAGAATAATCTCTAGAACTCAGTGAAGTCAGTTTGACTTCAAAATAGACAGATCAGAAGATTAAATGAAGAATATTTTGTTTTTCAATTTAAGCGTTCGTAAAATATGAATTCGCGCACGAATTTCAAAATAACGTGCTCTCGATCTTGCTTATTTAAAACATTTCTTTCACACTTTCCTTCAACTATACGGTTTGCGTAATAAGTCACTAGATGGCGCGTATATGTATACAAGGCCTAGACGAATTAGCATATTTCTATTTACTTCGTGATAGGAGGGACATTGAGTAATGGATATTCACCATTTCGTATAGAAATGAGAAGTGGAGATTGGCACGAGTCGCGTGCAAATGCGTTGTCCTTTAAGGCCAAAAGAATGCAAAATACTGTAGTCCACCACCTTGGAGTCGAGAGTTTAGGCTTAGTTGCTTGATCAGGCTGGTCTCGTGGGTTTATGGCTGGCGCGACATTTTCAGTTGGGTCACGCGTCTTTCGAATAATTCAGACGCCGATTTCGGTGACGCAAGCGATTCTACACACACACACCGATACACTGGAATGCAGCAATGAGAACAGTGGCCTTTATGTTTATTCAAGATGGACCTTTAGATTTTCGTGTTCAAAAGTTGGATAGGAACTGGAAAAAGAAACAGGTTCGCCTTAAAACACATCAATCTCTAAAACATGGAATTGATTGATCTTGAAGATGAAATTGAATTTAAAATATTTGAATTACTTATGAATATAATTCATATGAGGCTAACCCAAAATAGCCTCATAATGAATATTCGTTTGAAATAAATCAAACGAATATTCACTGAAATGGGGCTGGGCCACAGTCTTAGATTTTAGTGCGTCATGATATAAATAAGGTCAAAGTTTGGTCGTGTGCCACCCTTCGCAATGAACTGTTTTAAGTGAAAGCTGGATTTATAAGCTGAGCAGACATCGCCTCCCAAAATCGAGTTAGGCTTTTGGAAATTTTTTGAGGTGAAAGAAAACAGACTCTTTTATTGAGTTTGTTGTCAATAAGAAGTTGAAGGAAGCCAAAGGTGTTTTATTTATTTATTTTTCTGTTGTATCACGATATAGCGTAGGTCTACAAAAAGGGTGTTATGCCTAATGTTTTAAGGCTTTAATTAGTTTTTCGTTGCACGTGGGATATCGATTTGTACGTTTTTCATTACTCTGTTCATTTGTTACTTAGCGTCTTGAACATAAACATTTTATGTTCTACGGTTGTTCTATTGTCCATTACGAATAAGCTTAATTTGGCATAAAGCCACATCTCAGTAACTCTGAGAAATGGCTTGATGCCAACTGATGGTTTTGATGCCTTTTTGGATCGTCCGGCAAAGGATTAAAATAAAATTATATTTTTAGGCGTACTTAATTATATTTTTAACATACACTGGTGTTCAAAGAAAGTGCATCACCCCTTAAAATTGTAATTGTCGTCCGAATAATGTAAGGATATGGCAATATTTCTTACAGATTGCATCAGATAAGATTGACACGCGTAAGTGATGACGTAATATTGCATCAGCTGTTATTTTCAGCTGTATAAGCACGCTTTGCAACAGTTGCAGTCATTCCTTGCTTGTGTGAGCACCTGTCAAATATTACTTAGCTTTGCCTTAACTATTAATAAATATCTTTTGTTTATATTTATATTTGTTTATCTTTTGTTTATATTTGTGATGCTAGTCATTAATGTAACATACCATCGGGAAAAAGGGTTAGAAATGTGAAATTCCTGGGTGATGCACTTTCTTTGAACATCGGTGTATATGCGCTTATTGTCTTCACCATGTCCGTTTGTTCGTCCACATGCAACAGCTCAAATTACACTATATACATTTCATGACATTTTATAATTGGGCCGTCTAAAAACATTTGTCGAGTTGTCGCGGATTTCATTAAAATTAGACCAATAGAAATCGGATAATTATTATTTCTTTGTCCGTCTGTCCGCATGTAATAACTCGACTTCCAGTCGATAGATTTTCATAAAATTTTATGTTCTTCGAAATCCGGCAATTATTATGTTTCTTTTTAAACCCATATTACATAGGCTGTCCATGTACCATATTTGAAACACTAGATATTATGTTTGTTGCCATCCGCTGGTTGCAGTATGAATAGGTAATGTGGCAGATGCGCAGAAACTAAATTTTCTCAATTTGCGCATTAAAGTCGATGCTTATTGTTACAAATCTTGAATTATTACGAACTTGTTTGTTTTTATTTTGGGTTTTGTGCGCTAACTTCTAAAAGTATGGGGCACTCATAATTTTAGACAGTGTACAGAATTCATCAGCATCACGAGATGGAACTCCTATGAAGAAATACTGTACAAAGTAGTTTATACTGGCTTCTTCAGCGAACAAATGGCTTTAGGAAGTTAAAGAAATCGATTCTTATTTGCCTCGACTGATGACTGTTGCGTGTGGTTCTCTGAAGTCTGTTGGTGTCTTTGTGCGTGTCGTGTGGTGCATTTTTTAACGATGATCACTAGCTAAACTCATTGGGAATAACCAGTCTCTATTCATATGATCAACGCAGACATGCGAAATATAGATGCCATTTTGGCTGTCCAGCGTCGTTCTCTCTATGTAGATTGGCTGTCCAGCGTAATTACCAGCAAGCAAAATTATGGCTGCCAATGTTTGTCCACAAAGGACTGATTATGTATATGGAAGGTCGTAGTGGCATTTATGTTGTTTGCAGTTGCTGATTGTGGAACTTACTCACGCGATCACGTGCCACACGTGTCTAGCAGCTGAAACGAAGCTTATCAGAACTATTATAACAAAAAATGCGAGTTTTAGCAGGACTGCATATTGTCTGAAACTGGTGAAAACGAATCCTGTTTCGATTTCGGTAGATGGGGATCAATTCTAGAGATCCATTTTCATGTTTTTATTTTTTGACAAATGGGTGTCAAATCATGAAAGAGCATAATTTGCAAATTACGAAAAAGCATAACGGGATTCGAACTCGGGTCTTTTCTACCCAGTGTGGGGAGGACGGTGATCCTACCAACTTCCACCCACAAGCGGTATTAAAGAAGACGGTTCCAGCTAGCTGTCTTGGCAACCCCTTTTGCAATACTGTACAGGTAATTTCTAGCATGACATATTCCACTAGTTAGTTACCATTCCTGACACATGCAGATGGCTAGGGATCGTTTGCCGGCGTGCGAATGATATCAAATACAGCATCAATCGTCTGTCAGGGTACTGATGACATCATACTGCATCAATATAATACCCTAATTTGGAGACTTTGTTAGTTCATGCCCTCGTGGGTAGCACAGTTGGTAGGATCGCCGTCTTCTCCACACCAGGTGGTAAAGACCCGAGTTAAAATCCCGTCGACAATGTGAAGAATTTATGGGCCTTTTTCACAACATGGCTGAGGTCTCAGACGAGGGTACCATGGTTTTTCTCCCGGAAACTCGAGTTTTTCGTCCAGCAAACAGAAAATTAACCACAGAACACTCAATTTACAGAAATGGTACATGGAGCAATATGGCCTTAGTCGCCGATGCTTCTAAAATAAAAACATTAGTTCATATTTCATTGAAACAGTAGATACAGCGATCAACCGTTGCCATCAAAAGCAGGCTTATGATTGCGATGGTCTAATCCTCCACAAACGCCCCCAGTTTCTCCGATACGAATTCAGCCACCCAGAGGCGACAGAAGTGCTTCAAGGGTCATGGATAACAACTTCAAACTCAAGTGTGGTCCATAAATGCTACTCTCTGCCTCAACATAGAGATCAGTTCCATAGTTGGCTCATCAGTTCGTATAGTTCGCATACCACTACGAGATATCCCCCAGTTTAGGGAATGTGTTCTATGTGCTATTCATAGCATTTTGGATATGCGGAAGCTTTCTGCCAAACGGGTCCCCTAATGTCTGAATGCTGATCAAAAGCGACACATGTCTGGTATTCTCCACTATTTTGACTAGGGGGCCAATGATATTCTGGCGCGAATTATGACCATAGTTGTTTCATCATGATTCAAAGAACCATCGAAGGAATGGAGATATAGTGGCTTCCCCATCCAAAAAAGGTCTGTATGCAGAAATCTGCTGGGAAGGTCATGGCCTCTTTTTTTATAGACAAGGATGTGAATTTGTTTATTTGACTACCTTAGAAAAGGGTAAAATGATTTATCACTTTTGGACGAACCAAAGGAAGAAGGCCAAACTCAGGGGAAAGGGATAAGCCAGATTACCCCTTTCTGAAACTAGACAAGAATCATTCGATAAAATCATTCTTATTTAAGATTATTTTTCCAAAAGCTCTACTAACTTCCCCTACGAACAATCTAATGGAACTAGGTTAGAAATTGATGGAAAATCTGTTTCTGGGGAGAGCACGAGTCTATCAGCAATATTGAAGTGCACTCCACACTTATAAATTTATGTTAAAATATACTTACAGAAAATTGCAAAAACTGTTTACTCTTTCGAACTAAATCCTTACTAAATATTCTCTTTGTATAAAGAATACAAATTTTCAATTGTCTATCTATTTTTCAGAAGACGGAGCCTTTTCTAATAATTTAGAATAGAAAATAGGACTTAAAGAGCCCGACTTTCTTTATTTCCAGAGCGTGGGATGCTTCTGTATTGACCAGAGCCATCCTTTATCCCATATTTATGGCTTATTATTTACGCATGATGGATTTCTTGTATTCGTCTTTCACCCTTGCTGGAGATCCTGCTCGTTTTCTCTGCGTGCACTTCCAGCGTTCACCCTCTCTCCTTTCAATTTATCTCCGTTTTACTGGTCTTATTTTCTTCGAGCGAATCGTAGAAAAAATTCTTTTGTTTAAGATCGATTTCTTCGGTCACTTTGTGAAGGATTGCTATTGACACCATCTGTGTAAACCAGGCTCGGAAAACCATTGATTTTTCTCAGCGCTTTTCAGTTGAATTTCAATCCTCTTCCATTGTTTTTCTGTTTTTCCCTAATCCCTCCTTTGACTCTTGGATTAAGGACGACCATATCGACAGCATAATGAATGGGGCAAATATTTTTCCAAAAATTTCAGACAACTTTACTCACTCTTTGGTACCGAAGATTACTTTCAGATATGTTTGGTGAAGAATTTTTACCAAGACGGCTGGATATTTATCTCAATAAACATGGGGACATCTACAGATATACCACTGCCCAGTGAAAACGAAGCATTTGATCGATATGAGCAAGGACGCGATCTGATTGACTTCGAAAAAGGCTCGATTGTCGGTTACTGGTTGAAAGGTGGCAGTATTACTGAAACTGCAAACGTTGTGAGCTGTTCGGGGAGTGCTGTCGTTAAGGTGTTCCAATAGTGGACGGATAGTGAACACATCAACAGTTACTGGGTCAGTGACAGGCGCTCATGTTTCATTGATGGTTGTGGTGAACGTAGACTCTCGGCGAGCTGACCGACTGAAAACGGTAGAACTGCTCACCATGAACTTTAACTAGGGGACAATCAGTAGTATTTCCAAGACCACTCCAAGGAACCATTTTCAACAGTCACATGAGTAGTTGCCTGGTCAGCTTTACGATGAATCGCCTTTCTTGCTATGCCTTGTGCACTGTAGATGGAGGGTACTGGACAAACTGTGTAGAAGAATCACTCCGACTTCCTGTTCCAACAGAAAGAAGCAAAGTGATGGCAGTGTTTTTATAGGGGAATCTCTTGGAGCCTTTATAACCCTAGAGTACTCTGAATGTTAAAAACTACCTATCCATTGTGGCTGATAAAGTACAGCCCTTCATGATAACTGTCTTCCCGGATGGCATAGGCGTGTTCCAGCAGGATAATGCACACTGCTATTTTGTAGATGTTATTCGAGAGTGGTCCGCCGAAAATGAAAGTAGCTTCCAGGTGCTACCTTCGCCTCCTACCTCTCCAGATATGAATCCCATAGAAAATCTCTGGGATTACGTGGATATACAGATTTGGCTTTTAGATCCTTCACCGCAGACTATCGCAGTTCTACGGGAAGCCATCCCGCCAACATGGTATAACATACCTCCTGCAAAGGAGGGCAAGGGGTGGACATATCCATTATTAGGTAGTGTGTATGTAGAGTAGAGTGTGTTTAGTGTCAAACGGCACCAGGGGTTCCTCCCCATCTCCGCGCGCTATACATTGTGGGTGTGAAACAGAACACTGTCAATGCCAGAGGTTTAAAAGTATTTGTGTTGTGTCGTGTACCGTTGTTCATCTGGTCATTTAGCCGCTGGGCCCCTAATGGAACCCAACGTTTCCCCACTCTGCCCCGTGGAGGCAGACCAGGTACACCACTATTATAGTTATTTACTCTGGCAGGTCCTGCCACCTAATTTCCTGAGATTTTAGTGGCAAGGACCTAAAAAAAAAAAAAAAAAAAAAAAAAACCGCTAAAAATAGGGTCAGCCAAAACAAAGGGAGTACTAGTTCGGCGTTTTGATGTTAAGTTTTTGGGTGTAGGGCTCAAGCGATTTGGAGACTGAAGACTAGGGGGGAAAGATAGAGATGAGGGGTCCATAGAGAAGATGACCCCAAATCAGTGGAGCAGGCCAGTGCCCCACCAGAGTGAAAAAGAGGGGTGGCGAGGGGGGTTCCAAGGGGTAATATTCCCCTCCCGCCGGGGAGTGGAGGCAAAGGCCCACGCAAAGGAGCATGGCTAGGGAAGCCTGATGGCAGCAGCTGAGCTGTGCTGGTGGGTTTTGTCACTCCTGGGACAAAGGAAGGAGGTTTTTTTTTTTTTTTTTTTTTTCCTTCTCCTGAGAGGACTGTCATATCCAGGAAGTTTCTTATTTTGATCTTCAGTGGGTGGTGTTTGGGTGCCTAACCCGTCTAGCAGTGAAGACAGACTGCGCAAACTCGGTGAAGGCGGCGTAGCGCTGCTCGTCCATTATAATCAGGTGCTCACAATGCCGGGGATTTTCTTGGATTTTAGCAAACCTTAGCCGGAACGCGTCATATTCATGGCAATCATACATCACGTGATCCCACGTTTCTTCAGCCCCGCAGTGTCACAATGGATCATTTTCAATGCCTAGGGATGTTAGCTTCGCTTTAAAGGGTCCGTGGCCTGTCAATAGAAATGTAGTATGGAGTCCTGGTGAGTACCAGGGAGGAGGCTTTGGACTGCTGAGGTTCACAGAGGGAATGAACTTTTTGGTTATTAATCCTTTGTTGGTGGTGTCCCATGTCTCTTGCCAGGTCCTGTACATAATTTCAAAGATTCTCTTCCTTTCCTGTTTGGGGTTGTTATCAAGGTTACGAGTGATACCTGCTGTTTCGGTGGGAATACTCTTCTTCAACCGTTGATACAATCCTCTTTTTATTACCTCTAGGTGTAGGGGGATACATCCAGCTAGCACCTGTAGAGCTGGGTTTCTTACTGTACGGCACGCCCTTGTTACGGCAAGGAGCATAGAACGCTGTATGGAGTCTAGTTTACGGCGATTTCGGTCGAGGGAGGCCCTGGTACACCATACTGAGGCTCCATAGCAAGCTATTGGGACAAATATGGGATTATAGATTAGGGCCAGAGCCCTGCGCTTAAGACCCCAGTCTGCACGGCTTATACAGATGATCGTGGCCGAGTATTTTTTTTTTTTGTGTGACATATATTTGAAGTGAGGATGGAAATTTAGCTTCATGTCTAAGACGATTCCTAAATACTTGATTTCTGGGTATAATTTTATGGAGGTGTTGTCAATTTTAATAACCGGTGGTCTTCGTAGTGGAAGCGCTCCCTTGAGCAATATAGATTGTTTTCTCTCCCGAGATCTTTAGTCGGTGAATGGCTGCCCAATCCTGGAGCTTAGTTAGTGCGCAATTTGCGTGTTCCTCTAGATCAGCTCTTGTGTCACCATGCACCACCAAAACCAAATCGTCAGCAAACGCAAGGGGTTGAATCATCCCCAAATCCAGGACGACGGACCAAAAGAAAGGCCCCAGAACCGAGCCCTGGTGACAGCCTCCGGAAACCTGACTAGTGACAGATTTGTACCTGGTACTAACATGGACAGTGCGGTGTCTCAGGAACTCTTTGACACAACTATAAAGGTTGAGTGGTGCTTTGGCTTGTCGGAGCCTTCTGAGAATACTTGGCCACCAAAGCCGATCAAATGCTCGAGCAAAGTCAACTGTGAGTTCTAGCGCATACTTGGCTTGAGTGCTTGAAGCAGTAGATATTAATTTAAGAAGAGTATCTTCAGTGCTGCAACCAGCTTTGAAACCGTACTGAAGTGGAGAAATGAGGTTTTCTTTAGAGTAGCATTTTGACAACCTTTTGAGTAGAAGCCTTTCCAGAAGTTTGCCGAGGACTGGCAAGAGAGCAATTGGCATGTAAGATTTTGGCTCTTCAGGTGGTTTGTCCGGGTTCTTCAAGATGAGTTTAAGGCATGCCTCCTTCCAGATTGCAGGAAAGTGGCCTTCCATTAGGCATCTGTTGAAAGTGGCGAGCATGGTGTTTGGGAAGTAGGTTGCAAATTTCTTGATAACATCCACCTCGAGGAGGTCATTGCCAGGAGTTTTATTTTCTTTAGTTTTGCCCAGTGTAGCTTTTAGATCGTCATTTGTAAAAGGTTCTTCAGTATTTTCTGTTGTGTAAGAATCGGTAGCGGTAACAATATGTAGTTGCTCTTCAGTTAGCTGTTCATCATCTGTTGGAAAGAGGGCATTTAGCATGTTGTGGACAGAGTCCTCCCACGTGAAGGTGGAAGAACCATCAGGCTTTACAGTTGTACTGAGGACTTCACCTCTAGGGAGTTTGTTAACAACGATACGATAGACAACTCCCCAGGGGTTATCATTTTCTGTGATCGAGACCAAATTCTGCCATGAGGCTTTTTTGCAGCGTCTAATCATGGTAGTGAAACTGTTCCTTAATAATCGGTAACTGTCTTTTGCGGCTTCGACCTCCAAGGGTGTGAGGTGAGCACGAGTTCGCTGAAATGTTTTACGAGCTTGGTGGACTTTCTTCCTCATGTCTTGTAGTTCAGCATTCCACCAAGCGACTGCGTTTTTGAAGGGCCTTCTCTTGGGGATTACCATAGCATAGGCCTCTTTGATGGTCTTGGAGAGGGAAACTGCACAGTCCTCAGAGGTGATGTGATTCAGTTGTGAAGAATCTTCATGAAGTCTTCTTACAAGTTCGGCTTGAAAGCGTGGCCAGTCAGCTTTCTTTGTGCAGAATCGCACTACATCCCTTGGTATTGGGGGAACGCGATCCACAGAGCGGCCAAGAGAATAGGTGATCGCTCTGTGGTCAGAAGTGGTCCATGCTTCATTAACCTTCCAATTGCTGAACTTTCCAGAAATAGTCGGCGTGGTCAGGATGATGTCGATGGTACTTTCCCAGAGGGTGCTACTGTATGTGGGGAGATTTCCAGGCTGGTTGAGTACTTGTAGTCTGGAGGCAAGGATGAAGTTTTCAAGTTCCTCCCCATTTCGAGTTACCGTACGATCAGGTGTTTGACTATGTCACAAGGGGGAGCGACAATTCGCGTCCATGGTTATGAGTAGCTTACCCCCTGGGAGAAGGTCAAGTGCTGTTTGTATTATGGCGATCACAATTGAGATGTCTTCACCAGGTCTGCTATAGAGTGAGAGCAGATGTATGGATCCCATGGCAGTAAGAACTTGAGCACATGCACTAAGGAATGTACAAAGTGGAGCTACTTTAGCTACAGAGATTTCAGTGTTACTGACTAGGATTGCTGCCCGTAGTGCATCTGTATTACCTTGAATGATTTTGCATGAAGCTGGATAACCTGTGACCTTACCCTTTAGGCATAAGGCTCCTGGAGCATAATTATGTCAATATTTTCTTCCTCTGTTTTTAATTTAATTTGTTCATCCACCGCTCTGGCATGCTGTGCATTAATCTGCAAGAAATTCAGCTTCCTCTGTGTTGGTGGTTGGGTGGACCGTCTATCCATAATTGGTTCTATCTTGGTATATTCCCCTAAGTTTTATATATACAGGGCAGTTTGCATCACTGACGGAGTGCAGGTGGGGTATTTTAGACCGTTTGCAGTTTGCGAAAGCTGCTGGTTCCTCCCTTTTAGGACAGTCTTTAAACTCATGTCCTTGCTGGGCACAGTGACCATACGTTGGGTCCCATTGGTTGCAGGTGTGCCCAAATTGCAGACACCTGAAACATCTGGAAACTGGAACGTACTCCTTGAATCGGTGGCTTCCCCATCCGATGTAGATTCTTTCATGTTGGCTAATAACCTTCCACGCTCTGGGGGAAAGTTCGATTACCCAGTTAACTGTAGCAGCTGACTTAGACTTCGTGATATGTTTCGATATAATGTCAGCATCAGCGTAGTCCTATGCTGTATGCGCGCTAAAGTTTTTGTAGTATATCTTCTCTTTTAGCTCTTGAGGAGTAGTACTCTTGTTCAGGCCGAAGAGGATAATGGAAGGTCCTTTTCGTTTTGACGTTTCCGCCTTCAGTCCTATGTTGGGGATTTCTGAACTCTTTAGTATAGTGAGTGCCTCCTCCCTAGTATCCGTTTCAATGATAACACCAGGCATCCTGGTTTTTCTTATGCTTTTGATCTTTAGGGTTTTCATCTGCTCCTTGAGATTACTGGTTAAAACATCCTTAACTGCGTCGCTAGTTGTTAGTTGCGCATCCTCTGTGGGCTTCACCAGGATAAAATGCGATTAGCTGTTCTTTTGTCAGATTTCCTGATAGTATTTTTTTGCACAGGGGCCTCTTCGTTGAGCGAGGAAGTGCCATTCCTCAACGCCTCGGCAAAAGAACGGGGGCGTTGTAGCATTTTGTTTTCCCGTTCTTGTGTGAGTAAGTCTAATTTGGCCGACATGTTCTCATTATCTTATGCAGATGGTAAACAATGCCCTCCATTTTCGACCATATTCTAATAAGGCCTGTGCGAGTGACAGCAGTGATTCTGTTTGTCTTCTTGGCCATATATTTCTCAATGTGGACATGTGTATATGTAATGGGCGGCACCTAGAACGTCTGTTCAACTCCGCCTCGTGTCTCTGTGAAGAACAGTATCACTACAAATGGCCAGATATGTGTGTGACGTGGGTTTGTGTGTGTGTTCTGGCCACTTGGCTACCCAGAAGCATTCGTCACCTGGACAGATGATTCTGGGTACTCGTCCACACCACGGGAAGGTGGGCCAGTTCCAGTAGAGCACGTAATGTCTCAAAAGAGACTCTGACCCACCTGATGTTGACAAAAGGTGGGCCAGATTCCTCTGGGGGCCCATTCCAGAGGAAAAGAAAGGAGCGAGAGAGAAGAAAAAAAAAATAAAAATAAAATAAAAATAATAAAAGAAAAAAGAAAATAATAATAATCATAATAATAAAATAAACACAACCCGTGGTGCTGGTTAAAAAAATCATTATTGAGAAAAAAAAAAAAAAAGACATGTTGGGATAAAAAAAAATAATAAAAGAATAAAATAATAATAAACAAATAGAAAAAAGAAAAAGAAAAAAAAAAGAAAATGATTCTGGGACTGATAAGATTAAAAAAAAAAAAAAAAAAAAACACAGACTGGGGCTGGTGAAAAAAAAAGAAAAAAAAAAAGGGTAGTCTTCAATAAATACTCTTGTATCCAGAATAATTCAGATGTGGAACTGGTGACCTTTAGGATCAGTGCAATGACAATTCATGCAAACATGAACCATAGAAGAAAATAAATGAGAGAAGCAAACTATTGTCCCGCTTAATCAGTTGGATTTGGTGGATTGTTTTGGTGCGATACTCTGGCGTTGATTCTTTTTCTGCGAGCATACACCTCGGAGGCAAAGTTCTGAAGAGCTGAGAGATGATTCTTATTATGCAGAAGCATTTCCTCTTGTCCCGGAGAGAGATCTGGAACGTCAGTTCAGAGCTTCACCCTAAGATCGTCGTAGATTGCACAGTTAAAGAGCAGGTGACTCCAATCTTCTGTATACCCGCAGCTGCAGAGATCGGCGTGATGCAAGCGAAACTGAAAGAGTTTTTGATTGGGAGAGCCATGTCCAGTTACCAGAAAGGAAGTTTCCATAGTTAGAGCACCAGGTTTTTAACCGATTTAGAGAGTAAGAATTTTCCTGTCGTCGCTCCAAGTGCGGTGGTGTCCCATCTGGTCTGCCAGATGCTAATTAGCTCGTTAAACCATCTGAATTTCTCTTTTTTAGGATCTTCATTTAAATTTAGCTGGATGCCAAGTAATTCTGAAGGTATTTGTTTTTTGTGTCGAAAGCAGATGCCACGATAGATGACAAATAGATCCAATGGGAGGGACCCCGCAATAACTTGCACTGCAGCTGTGGAAACTGTTCTACAGACTCTGAGAATAGAGAGGTGCATGCTCCGCTGGATGGAATTCAGTTTTAACCTCATTTTGGAATTGGTGGCCCGATGAAATCAAGCTCCTGCTGCATAGGTGACTATGGACAGGAAAACAGCATTATAGTAGAGAAAGAGTGACTTCCTAGAGAGACTCTACTCCCCTCTGGAAATTCGAATAATTTACCCTGTGAATTTTTGTGATTTTAGTACTTATGTGAATCAGATGAGGATAGAAGGAAAGCTTATTGTCAATAATGACCCCAAGGAGTTTTGCCTCAGTGACTATAGGAAGCCGCTTGCCAAAAGTTTTGACTTGGGGAGGCCGCCTGAGATCCAATTTG
The DNA here is from genome assembly GCF_048544385.1 of Mastigoproctus giganteus. Lineage (NCBI taxonomy): Eukaryota > Metazoa > Arthropoda > Arachnida > Uropygi > Thelyphonidae > Mastigoproctus > Mastigoproctus giganteus. Next base: position 18,245,842 of record NC_143575.1, read on the forward strand.
GATTTAAAAAGCATTATTTTTGTTTTCACTGGATTAATTTTAAGTTTGTTAGCCAATGACCAGGTGGAAAGGTCAGGATGTCGCGCAGTTTTAAGAATTGGTCAATTGGGGTCCCTTGTAGTGGTTCTTCCTTGTCATCAGTGTTATATGTATCCGATCCGCTGGATGTAACCCTACCTAGGTCCCCAGGTATATCCCTTACAGGGGGGGACTCTGTGACAGATCCTTCTGTCACAGAGTCCCCCCCCTGTGACAGAAGGACAAGACAAGACAGATCTATGTCTTGTCCTTCTAGCTTTCCGCGTGCTTTCTTGCCTCTTTAGTTCTCTCATAGCTTCATCATTCTCATGAAGGAGATTAGCATTTCTAGTGCGTCTGCCAGCGTCTGCACTAGGAAGGTGGTCATGTTTTTAGAGGACAGTGTACGTAATCAATGATTGGTTTATGAAGTGCTCTCTCAGTGTTGTTTCTACAAACTGAGCGTGAATTGACTCTGTATTGGGAATTGACTCTGTATATATTTGAGTCCAATTGTATGAAAAACTTGACAGTGGACGAACCAATATCAGGCAATGGGTTGTGTCTAAAGAAATCAAACTGTGTGGTCAGAGGTAAAGGGAAGAACCTCAATTTCAAGAAAGGAGAACCCTAATGGAATGAGATATTTCTTGGGCTCTTATTAACTGGAGAGATTACTGATTTTATGATATTTAAGGAATTTATCCTCGAAGTGACAAGCGTATGTGTAGTAGCGATAAAATTTCATAAACGTAAGTTATTGGTAGTAAAGAAGATCATGGATTCTATGGTTAAGGATGTGATCCAGAACAATCTCCACAAGAATAGTATTCTCAATACATCCCAGCATGGATTCGTGAAGGGAAGATCATGCCTGCTTGCCAATCTGGCAAATTGGTCGGGAAGGCCTGTAGCCAACAACAACTAATCTGTTTCGTTTTTAGGAGTGCCAATAAAAAGAGGCCTGCGTACGAATGCCGCCCGTAGGGAGGGCTGTGTTTATAACAAAATTGTCGAGTGCGTCGAAAGCTGCAGGATTTCCCCTCACGGAAAGTAAAGTTTTTCATCCTGCAGAAAGATAGATCTGTGAAGGGACGCTTGCTTCAGAGTCTCATGAGTGTTTCTGTTAGAGATAATCCAAAACGAATTTACCAGTTGTTAATGAATGAATGGAACAATCAGGCACAGTTATAATGAAAACATTCATTATAACCTTCTTGGGTAGCACAGTTGGTAGAATCGCCGTCCTTCCAACACCGGGTGGAAAAGACCTGAGTTCGAGTCCCGTCGATGATGTTAGAAATTTCTGTGCGCCTTTTTCACATCGCTGAGTTTGTCGGTCTCAGGCGAGGGTAGCATGGTTTTTTCTCCCGGAAGCTCGGGTTTTTCGTCCAGCAAACAGAAAATGGACCGCAGAACACACGCGACTAAGGCCATAATTAGTATATGGCCTTAGTCGCTGATTCTCCTAAAACCCTACTACAACATATAACCTTTTGATGTTATCATGAAATGGAAGGGCCGAGCCACTACCACCACGGTCCAGCAGTGCACAAAGTCTGCGGCAGCTCCTCATGGCCAATGTATACTCGGAAGAGTAGTATGACAATCTCGTCCAATATCCCATTGAAACCTTAATCAGTAGTTTATGGCTTCAGCGACAGTTGAGGTCTGTAAGAAAATGGTCTAAGGAACTCCACAGATTCGGCATGTTCGTGGGAGAACGGTGGAGCATAAGCCAAATATTATTAATTGCAATCAGCGGTCTCGCCTTGCATGGTTCAATAAACCCTTCAATCGGTCCAAATTGCAGTGGAAATCAGTTCTATGGAGTAACGAATCACTACACCGTGTTCTGATGGGATGGATAGGAGTTGATGTGGAGAAGCTTGACGAAAGGCTGTTGCTGGATTGCACTGTTCCAACGATGTGCAAGAAAGAGCGATTGCGACTTTCCCTTAATATTTATCTGAAAAAACGTTTAGATCAAGTTTAGATAAGGATTGATACGTCTTGTGAACGTTAAAATCTCATGAGGAAGTTGTCAGGTGTGTTCTTACACACTTCAAAGTTAATTTCATTGACTGGTTTCGCTGACGTTTTTGTTTCATACATAGAATAAATATACACTGCCTACCATTAATATTCGGACACCCCTTCATGGATGGGGAAACAAGTCCTATGCATGCAACACATCATAGAACCTACTATAAATATGCGCACTGGGCTTCGAATAGACAATTGCAAAAGTGGGCATGCAAGACGACATGTTCAACAGATTACCTCAACAGTTCAGTAGAATTGATCACCTCAATAAATGCTAGACGCTGATTAACATGGTGTAAGGAGCTCGAATCCCAGACTGTAGAGCAGTGGAAAACAGTCCTATGGACAGACGAGTCGAGGTTCGCACTCTACCAGTCTGATGGCGAATGTCAGGGGAACATTCTACCAGTCTGATGGCGAATGTCAGGAATTCCTGGGTGTGGCGAATGTCAGGGGAACAATTCCTTCTGGATTGTATCCTCCGAACAACGAAGTTTGGTGGAGGCAGTGCCATAGTATGGGGCTCCCTTCACGGGTTGGCTTGGGCCCATTAGTCGTTATCGAGAATTCCATGAATGCTATGCAATACCAGGACAGCCCGGACAATTATGCACTTCCACCATTGACAGTACTTCGGGGAAGGCCCATACCTGTATTAGCAAGACAACGCGCCATGCCATACTGCTCGGGTCGTAACAGAGTGGTTTGAGGGCATGGGTGTGGAAAAGTTGAATTGGCCCGCCGAGAGTACTTATCTGAACCATATCGAGCATCTTTGGGATGTAGTAGATCGTTGGGTACGTGCACGTCGAGATCTCCCAACGTGTCTGCGTTTAAAGGCCGAGTGGCAGAACATATCACGTGAGACATTTATAAAAAGCTGGTTGAGAGTATGCCGCAAAGATTGAAGGCCGTCATAAAAGCAAAAGGTTTCAGCACAAAATATTAAATGACACAATAAAAGCTCTCTTTTTTTTTGTCTAAAGGCAGGTGTCCGGATATTAATTGAAGGGCAGTGTATATTAAAATAAAAAATTTAAAGGTGCTGTTTGTGTGAGTGCATGTTAAGCGCCAAAGGAACTAAGTCCATGAGGCTGCAGTATGTTGTCTGTAAACTGCGCATATTCTGTGGTTTATTTGACAGGTTGCTGGATGAAAACCCCAGTTTCTGGGAGAAAACTATGAAACCATTGACTGAGGCCAACTAACTCAGCTACTTTGCGAAAAAGCCAATAAAAATAATTTGCTTCATTGACGTGATTCGAAATTGGATCTTTTCCACCATTGTGAGTAAGACCGTGGTTAAATCCACCATGCTAACCACGAGGCCCCAAGACTTTAAAGAAATTAAATATGAGGATTTTTAATACTTTTGCCAAATATAGTAATATGAAAAGATATAGCCATAATTATAAGAGCATCCTTGGATTCAGCGGAGGTCCCTATGGACTGGAGATGTGTGAATGTATCCCCAGTTCATAAAGGGGGATCAAAAGGTGACATGAGTAATTACAGACATGTTTGCTTAACATCTATTGCAGGGAAAATAATGGAGTCACTCGTTAAAGAAGTAATGCAGGACTATCTGGCCTAATGCAATTATATTGCAGTCGCACCATGGATTGGTAAGGGACAGTCGTGTCTAATGAATCTGATAGGTTACTCTGATGCATTGACAAAGGAATTGGCTGCAAAAATTAATTTTGATGTCATATACTTGGGATTTTAGGAAAGCTTTTGACCCCGTTGCACATAAGACTGTTGTAGAAACTGGAGCAATGTGGCATTAAGGGCAAGTTACTGTTGTGGATAAAGGGATGGTTAAGTGGAAGGAGACAGAGTATTTATCAATGAGCACTCCTCGTAGTAGACTAATGTTATTAGTGGAGTTCTCCAAGGTTCAGTGCTGGGCCCATTGTTGTTTTCAATATTTATTAATGATATTGATGAACTTTCATCAGGCTTAATGTCAAAGTTTGCAGATGATACGAAGGTTGGAAGGATGGTCTGACAACAATGACGATATATTACTGCAACAAGATCTAAAAAAATTAGGTCGATAGGCTGGAAAATGGCAGTTGAAGTTTAGCCTTGACAAATGCAAGGTACTGCATATGGGTAGCTGTAACCCCTGAGAGTAACGTACCGAGTGTTGGCTACTACACTGAGGGTAGTGGAGAATGAAAAAGACCTGGAGGTAATTGTGCAATCAGATATGAAATTCTCTGAGCAGCGCACTGCAGACATGCTTGCCAGAACAGCTAATGGGGTTTTGTCTATTATATACAGGAACTTTGCAAGCAGGAATAAAGAACTGATTATCCCTTTGTACAAGGCCATGGTTAGGCTGTATGTAGAGTATTGTATACAGGTCTGGAGGCCTCAGTTTAGGCGGGATGTGCCAGAACGGGTATAGAGAAGGGCAACCAGATTGGTGAAGGGAACAAAAGGGTGATCTTACCTAGAAAGGCTCCAGTTCTGCAAATTGCAGCATCTGAAGACTAGTCACGTGTGGGGTGATCTGACTGAGCTGCTGTTTTCTTGAATGGATTGAGTAAGCTGAACGTGCAATGGTATTCTTCCTCTTACTGATGCTAAACACATGAGGCGGCATAAATTGAAGTTGAAGAAGGATGGTTGTAGAATAGCTTTGCGGAAGTTCGCCTTCAGCCAGAGATTGGTTGACCGTTGGAATGGCTTCCATCTGTTGCTGTGAAACTGGATGGTTTGAATAAATTCAAGGAAGAACTAGACAAATTCTTGGTGGGTGAAGTGTGTAGTGTTTTTTTGGCCGATGCTATATAAGCTTGCTTTCTTGCGTCAGTTTCCACTGCTACTAGTACTACTGCATCTTAATTACATGAAATTATTATAGCATGCTTTAATTTTTATGTGGTACTATCGTTACGAGTCGCCTTGGTGTTGCAATACTCCTCAGAAAATTATACTGCGTTGATGGACATTATTTATGGTATAAATTATTTTCAAAATAGCTGCTACAAATCAAATTTTGTATGAATACAAGGTACTTATAATTGAAAATCTAATTTTAACCATCCTGTATAAAGTATTGTATGTTTTGGGGAATATAGCGCCTTGTGTGCCTGGGGGAAAAAACCCCGGATTTATAACGGAAAGCGATGCTTACCTCAATGCCGGTCGTAGAAGCATCTCCCTGTTCCAACTTATTGAAAACCTTGCCAAGAAACGAGACAGCATCTGTTTAAAATTAATGCTGCAGATAGTCGCTGTGACTGGTTTGAGTAATGTCCACTAATCCCACGATCCCCTGCGACATTACAACGCCCATCAGCGGACCCGAAAAAATTGCTTTAGTGTCTTTGTCAACATATAATCAGATAACAATTTCTACACAGCCAGACTAACTCGGTCATCATTCTTGCTTGCTGATTATGGATGCGGCTTGTCAAATGTCATCCGGCCCTCACCTTGTACTCTGTGAACGTTGATGAGTCTTTTGTCCTACGCCAAGAATTTTTGGTTTCTTTCGGTGTTATGAAGTTGAAGAATGGACCAGCGCCTGGAACAAGCCACAGTGTCGGAAGAATTGCGGGTCATTTTCTGTTTGATCTACGAGACAGAAAGAAAAAAAAAGAGAAACGGAAAAAGGAACATGGCACAGCTATGAAACATTCCAGTGAATGAATAAAAAATAACATCCAGAACAGTAAAGAAAACATCAGGGAAATTGTTCAAAGAGACACAAACATTGTCCATTATTTAAATGCTTAAACTCCCAAACAAATCGACCATAAAGGCAGTTTATAAGTATTTCTCAAAATCCGTTTTTTGTTTCTTTCGATTACATGGAACAAAATCTCCATTCCTTTTACAAGACTTCAAGGAACTTGTCGATTTTTTTTGTTAGACAACTTTGTTTGTGGAAACGTGATTTGGCATAACAGGATATTTTTTTTAAGCATTTTATAAGACGAGATTACGAGGGCTGTACTGACTCCAAAATGAAAGAAATAGTTGAATACAAGAGAGAATTACTTTGCTTCGTTGGTTGTTTGAAATATCAGCTAACAGAGGGAGAAAGATGATGGAAAAACCATCGATAAGATTGCCGATTCGTAATTCGGGAGGCTGTAACTAGATTTTATTTCTTGATCCGGCAACTGACAACATTTTCTTAGCATCGCAAGAAAAATTTCCTTCTAACTTAGCCTTTGATGATGTGGCACTTAAATAGACTTCGTCAATATAAATGGGATAACGATTTTGAAATGGGATGAAAGCATTAGTCTTTTAACGATCCTCAACTATTTATCGTAAGTATTTTCCACAATAAATCCGTTTAATAAAAATAGGAATGTAAGAGGATTTACCACGACATTTGAGTTAGGCCTAAGCCTATTTAAACGAATAGGATTAGGTTTCAATGCGAACTCTCTGCGATCGAAGAAGTTGGTTTTTTCCCCTTTCAAGTAGTCACTCCCACTAGTAGCCAGTTGAATGAGAAAAACACAATATATACGTGCATAATTCTGTAAACTATGTGCGCCATCTGGTTGTTGGTAGTAGGATTTTAAGAACATCAGCGACTAAGGCCATATGCTTCGTGTATATTGGCTGTAATTTACATTTGTTCTGAGGTCGAATTTCTGTTTTCTGGATGAAAAACCATACAACTCTTGCCTGAGACTGACCAACTCAGCCACGTTGTGAAAAAGGCCATAAAAATTCCTACCTTCATCGACGAGACTCCAATTCAAGTCTTTTCCATCCGGTGTGAAGTGAAAAGGCCATAAAAATTCCTCTCGTTGTGAAAAAGGTCCTGCAGAATTCCTCCCTTCATCGACGGGACTCTAATTCGAGTTTTTTCCACCCGCTGTGGGGTAAAAACCATAAAAATTCCTCCTCTTGTAAAAAACACCATAAAAATCCCTCCCTATGTAAAAGGCCCATAAAAATTCCTCCCTTCATCGACTGGTCTCCAACTAAGGTCTTTTCCACCCAGTGTGAAGTGAAAAAGGCCCATAAAAATTCCCTTCATTGACGCGACTCCAATTCATGTCTTTTCCACCCAGTGTGGTGGTGAAAAAGGTCATAAAAATTTCTCCCATTGTGAAAAAGGTCAATAAAAATTCTTCCCTTCATCGACGGGACTCCAATTCAAGTCTTTTCCACCCGGTGTGAAGCGAAAAGGTCATTACAATTCCTCCCATTATAAAAAGGCCATAAAAATTCCTCTCGTTGTGAAAAAGGTCCATAAAAATTCCTCACTTTATCGACAGGACTCTAATTCGGGTCTTTTCCACCCGCTGTGGGGTAAAAACCATGAAAATCCCTCCCTATGTAAAAGGCCCATAAAAATTCCTCCTTTCATCGACTGGTCTCCAACTAGGGCCTTTTACACCCACTGTGAAGTGAGAAAGGCCCGTAAAAATTCTCTTCATTGACGCGACTCCAATTCATGTCTTTTCCACCCAGAGCAGTGAAAAAGGTCATAAAAATTTCTCCCATTGTGAAAAAGGTCCATAAAAATTCTTCCATTCATCGACGGGACTCCAATTCGTCTTTTCCACCCAGTGAGAAGTGAAAAGGTCATTACAATTCCTCCCATTATAAAAAGGTCCATAAACATTCCTCTCGTGAAAAAAGGTCCATAAAAATTCCTACCTTCATCGACAGGACTCTAACTCGGGTCTTTCTACCCGCTGTGGGGTAAAAAAAGCCATAAATTCCTCCTCTTGTGAAAAACTCCATAAAAATTCCTCCCTTCATCGACTAGACTCCAACTCAGATCTTTTGCACCCGGTGTGAAGTGAAAAAGGCCCATAAAAATTCCTCCCTTCATCGACGGGATTCCAGCTCTGGTATTTTCCACCCGGTGTGGGGTGAAAAAGGCTATAAATTCCTCCTGTTGTGAAAAAGGTCCAAAAAAATTCCCTTCATCGAAAGGATTCCAATTAGTCTTTCCCACCCTGTGTGGGGTGAAAAGGTCCATAAAAATTCCTCCCTTCATTGACGGGGCTGGCACTCAGATCTTTTCCACCCAGTGTTGGGAAGACAGCGATCCTCCCAACTGTGCAACCAATGAGGGCCGCCATCTGGTGGACTGAGCCGTAATCTTGTTACAGTAGGAGAACATTGGCTAATGCGATATTATTATTGGCTGAACACTTTGCCAGCTAACATCCCATATTAAGCATTGTGTCACATTTGTATTAGTAAATGGTGGGCCGAATGAACTGATGAAGGGGGGACAAAAGTAACATATCACTTGTACGGAATATCTGAAGACACAGTGGGTTGTAGTAACTACAGATTTCTCTTTTAATGGACTTGAAGTCTGTGGATTCCTACTGTAGTTCTGAACGTAATGGAGTGGGGTGAAACAACCGAAGTGCATTGTTGTTGGCACTTGGCGATATGTTGCGAACTTCTCCGCGCATTAGCGACCATTATCGTACAATGGTGGCCATGGGGAACGCGACACAGGTGGACAACACAGCTTGAACTGAGATTCCAAACACTGATCTGTAGAATACGTTAAATCCTTACGTCTGTTCTGGAGCCGGGTTAATTGTATAGGGTTTGGGAGGGAGCGAGGACTCCGAATAACGTCTGACCCGTGCACCAATGTCTATCAAAGCAATTAACTAGTTCGGGGATATTATCAGGCTCCACAATACTGACTGAGAGGTTCATTTCGATTTATAAGACATCTCTGCTCTTAAACTCACAAAAGCGTCTCCAACACGAGTAAATTGAATACAGTGAAAGTTATATTTACATAGTAAGCTACAGTGGATTTTAGATATTTATTACAAAATAATTGTCTTATGTCCGTCAGTCCGTTCGCATGTAATCACTGAACCCCCAGGTGATTGAGTTTCATGAAATTTTATATTTTATGAATGGCGCCCTTCGAACACGTTTCTTTGATTTTAAAGTCTCCTTTGTAAAATTTGTTTATTTTTATATGGACTTTATGGACTCTAAAATTCGTTCGTAAGATATATTGTTTATAAGGTTTTTATGTATGTGCGGTTGTCTCTAAATTTTGGAGTTATACTGGATACAGTGTGTTTCAATAATAATAATTCGCTTATGTGTTCAATTATTTTTCAAAGTTTTTGATTACAGATTTTCATGCATACTCATAATGCTTGTTTTTCCTTTTATACGCTGTCAATTAATATTTATTTGTTAATAACGTACACTTGTATTGTTTATAAATGTATATCCCTGCAATTATTATTTTTATGCGTGTTAGCATATAACCATAGGCCGCCTCCGTAGCCAGGTGGGAAGGAGCAGCAGTGCGTAGCACACGCTTCTTGATTAGACCGGGGTTCGAGCCCGTCACCACCAAATACGGAGGATGCGGAAAGGTCAGGGAATGACCACCGCATATTCCCGGAGCAATATGGCCTTAGTTGCTAATGCTCCTAAAAACCAAATAACAAACAAACAAACAAACATATAACCATAATGTGCCTATTGTCTTCACTATGTCTGTTAGTCCGTCCGCATGTAATAACTCGATTCCCAGCCAGTGGATTTTCATGAAATTTTATATTTAGCCTTCTAGAGAGATTTGAGCCTTTCGGAATTTCATTAAAATGGAACCAGTAGAAATCTGACAGTTACTATTTATTTACCATTTAGGGTGCATAATTATGTATAATGAAAGGGAACCTTCATCGATTTTCCTTTGATTATTCTCTCAGTTATCACCAAATCATTGAGCTCCCCTTAGAATTTGATATACTTCTGATATCTTTTCCTTACTTTTAGCCCAAGATTTCTAACCCTCCCAGTCACTTGATTACAGACTAATTTGCGCTAACCAGAGGATTTTTTCTTATAATCTTCCCTGACAAGTTGTAATCATCATTTCATCTTGTATTTATTTGTCCAAATCTTGAACAACACCTCTTTGTTGTTAGAAATAGCTTAGTGGCTTCTAAGATTTCTTCTTTGAACGCCTCCCATGTGGCATCTATATTTGTCAATAACAGTTGTTGGGTTCCACTAAAAAGATTTTGGAAAATGTCTAAGACCATTGTAATCATCTTTGAGAAAGCAAAAACCTCTTGTCTTTACCCGTAACAGTAGTTATTTCTTTGGACAAATCCCACGACAATACCCTACAATCGCTGCCGTCTAATGGTTTCTTTACTTGAAGATTTTTATTTATGACCAGTATGTGCGTTTGTATATCATAAAAGAAATCTTCATTACAACCATTAAGTTACTGTGTTTAGCGTTGTATGAGATTGGTAATAATGCTGCTTGGTACGAAAGATAAATATCATAATCGTGTTTCAAACATACATATGATACAGCCATCTTCATGGGGTTCTGTCAATGATATACAGAAACTTTGCAATTAGGGATAAGGAGATGATTATTCCTTTGTACAAGGCCATGGGCTGCATCTTGAGCATTGTGTACAGGTCCAGAGTCTTCACTTTAGGAAGGATGTAGAACTGCTGGAACTGATGCAAGAAGGGCAACAGATTGGGGAAGAGAGCAAAAGGGTGCTGTTATCTAGAAAGGCTTCGGTTCTGCAGATTGCAGTGTCTGGAGACTAGGCACCTGTGGGGAGATCTGATTGAGGTGTTTAAGGCCTTGAATGCGATTGGAATTCTGTTTGCTGAGACTACACACATGAGGGGCCATAAATTCAAGTTGAGGAAGAATGGTTGCAGGAAATATGTGCGGAAATTTTGCCTCAGCCAACGAGTGGTTGATTGCTGGAACAGGCTTCCATCTATTGTGGAAGTGGATGGGTTCAATAAATTCAAGAAGAACTAGACAAATTCTTGGAGGGTACGAATGGGTGAACTGTTTAGGGTAATTTAGCTACTTTGTTAATTTTCTGTGTTCGTAAATACCGTTTTAATATGAACTTCCTTACAAAGATATGAGAAATACGAATTTAGGGAGCTGAATCCGATGGGTATGGTGGATGAAGGGCTACAGTAATGGAGTGCTTAAAAACTATCTTAGGGCACAATAGCTACCTTATCTGCTCATGTTTTGTAACAAAATTACAAACGTATTAATATGTTTATGGCATTGTAAGAAAACGTTACCAAGGTGCTTAATGCCGACTTACAATGTATTTCAGTGTTTTGGATCGTCATATGTAACTACATTATTTCCCTTAAGTGATTTATTTCAGAGAAACTAGTCTAACATTTCAATTCGCCTGAGGTATTTGGAAAATACACTCGTTGTTTTATCCCCTATATAGTTTATATTTTATTAAATATTCTGTCACTGATCGGTTAGTATATTTAACTGTAGTTATTATCAGTCTAATCTAGCCATAAAACCAACACTAGGGGCCGCTAGCTTCTGCTGAGTACGGCTTTTATTATGAGTTAAACATGATTATTTTTAATAACTGAAAATGCTTACAAAGATAATAGTTCAAATAATAGAAACAAACCACTAAAGTCTTTGTACCACAGTGGTACTATAATTTCCTATTAACTTTCTATTAAATTCCTAATAATTTTCTATAAGTGGAAATTAATTTGCATCCTATTAATTTCCTTATCTGATTCTTATCTGGCTGCTTAAAAGGAGAAACTTTATAGGAGCAGAGTTCATTTTAAGAATGAGTATGACCTTTGGATGTGTGTTTATAATAATATATTATCTTTTGGAATGTGTTTATAATCATATAATCATATATTATCTTTTGAAATGTGTTTATAATCATATATTATCTTTTGGAATGTGCTTATTATTATATATTATCTTTTTGAATGTGCTTATTATTATATATTATCTTTTGGAATGTGTTTATAATCAAAGAACGTTAATGTGCCACAGGACGTGAAAGGTCCCTTGTCTTATCTCGCTCCTTAAAAGGAGAAAATTTGTAGGAGCAGAGTTCATTTTAAGAATGAGTATGACCTTTGGATGTGTGTTTATAATCATATATTATCTTTTGGATGTGTGTTTATAATCATATATTATCTTTTGGATGTGTGTTTATAATCATATATTATCTTTTGGATGTGTGTTTATAATCATATATTATCTTTTGGATGTGTGTTTATAATCATATATTATCTTTTGGATGTGTGTTTATAATCATATATTATCTTTTGGATGTGTGTTTATAATCATATATTATCTTTTGGAATGTGTTTATAATCATATGTTATCTTTTGGAGTCTATTATCTATTATCTTTTGGAATGTGTTTATAATCATATGTTATCTTTTGGAGTGTGTTTATAATCAAAGAACGTTAATGTGCCACAGGATATGGAAGGCCCCTTCGGAGCCCTTTCTTGGGCTGGTTATTAAATAAAACATAAAACCATTTTTATCTACATTTTAGTGATAAAATCCAACAAACTCGCTGACATTCTTCACATATCCAATCGTGAACACCTTCTGTGCTTTTAATTAGATATGTTCAAGCCCGCTCACTGAAACGGGAGGGGGGCGGATTTTCTGCTTGCACGAGCTACCTATAAACGACATCATAGCTTAATGACAGCTTGCATGTCATTAAAAGAGCCCAGGCGGTTTTTTTTTAAAACCCAACTGATCTTGCACGAACAAAACACAGTGATAACATAAAGATCGATTGTAATGAATGTACAATTCGGGATGTTCTTAACTGAACACGAAGAAATCATTCCATAAACGACCACGACACGTTGGATTAGTGCGCGTCGGTGGTGGTGGTTCACGAGGCTAAATACTTCCACCACGCTGGCAGCAAATGTTGAAAAACAACCACAAATACATGGAATTTACAGGCATTAATTGCCCTGAAATCGCGATACGTTTATGGGCAACGAGCCAGGAAAAGAAATTAGTCTCTTGTTTATTTCACTGATATCAGCTCTGATGAAGTTTATCAAAATATTTAATCGAAACGTAAATTACGTGTACATGCTCATAAATTATGAATATTATGCGCCTACCGTTTCATCACGATAATAAACAAGTGATTAAACCCCAATATCTCCCCCCCCCATGCAATACCCACTGAGTTATTCAATAATAAGTGTAAGTAGGCAAGCGTAGAACACGATAGTAAATTACCCAGAATTCTTTATTTCTGTCTCGTTCCAGGAATACCTCCCTGGGGCTGTAACCCGCACGTGCGAAGTTAAGAGGACACCACACACACATAACAGATTGGTCTCTTGAACTTTAAGATCACACGGAGTTGGTCCTCCGCATTATCAAAAAAACACACGTGTTCGATGAAGTCAAAAAAACACTTCGTGCCACCTACCTTTACATTTGAGAACTAACCACACAGTATCCTAGTTGCCTAGCAACCAAGTCACACACGCTTAAATTCACAGGTGAAGTTATTTTTTTTGGCGCTGCTGTAGAGATGACACTTGGTGTTTAATATTTGCCCAGATGGGTGTGGTTCCTCACTGTCTGTTAGTTCTAAAGAGTCATTTCGTGCTAAAAATCGGGGATAATTTTAATAAAGCCATGTTAGAGATTCCATTGCAATGTGTATTTTGGTGCGTGCTCCTGAATCTTAAATGCAAGGTGGTGGATATATTAATCTTAAATAAAATACGTACGCTTAAGAGGACTTGTCTTTCAGCTTGTCTAATATCTGATGACCACTGCAGATCTGGAAAAGATTTTATGAACCATTAATTGCCATCGGGAGTTGTTTTAGGTAGTTGGACTCTTCAAACTGCAAAACAGATAATTCAGAAATCCTTCTTGGAGATGTAGAGGATTGGAAAATGCTGACATGGCAGATGCTTGGAAATTTACTTAAGATTTCACCATTTCTCTCTTGGTTATGGTTCACGATGCAGCGAAAACGCACAACAAATCAATTCTTAAGAGCATAGCCTACAGTTTATGGGACAATCTCTAGCAGAGTAATCATTCCCTATCCCTGAGGAGATTGCTGAGAGAGAGTTTGATCCCAGTCTTTTGTAAAGATCAGCGAAATAAGAGGTCGATGATATTAGGGGTCATTGAATGCGTGCTGCATGCTGAGAATACGAGACCACACCCTGAGAATATACAGAGTAAGATTTCGGCCAGAAACAGCTTCTGGTTGAAGGCACGCACGAAATATACACGTGACCTGGGTGCAAAATCATGGAAGTAAATGATTCAAAAGAGAGCAACTCCTGCTACATAGAAAAGCATTTTTGATTCTTTCAGCGGAGGACTTAAAATAAGGAATTTTAATTTTCTTAGACTGTAGCAGGATGTTTCGGCCCCCATCTAGACATTTCTAAGTTGGAGTATTTCTGCGTCAGTTTTGGCTTCGCTTTGTTTTGTACACACAAGTGTTGCACGGAGTAATAGCAACGGGTAATTCACCATTCTTTCAGAATATATTTACACCGAGGTAGTTGATGAAAAGTCCACTCCCAATTTTAATCACAAAGTATCAATAAATCGTTTTACCTCTTTATTGACACGCTATGATCAACATTTGAGAAGTCCAGACATGTCTCCTTCAGAGGTGAAAAGCTGGAGACATATGACCACTGTAATTGAGATGGTAACTGGAATCTTGAGAGTTGCGATTGCCTTATTGGTAGTATGGGGCCGATTTTACTTTTTTGAATATTTTTTCCCTCAAAGCTATCCTCTGCCATCCGTGTGGAGAAGTCTGGGTTCAATCCCCGTCAATTACTGGAGGAATTTCTAAAGCCATCTTCAATGGAGACCGTAGTTGCTCGGTTTCAGGGGGAGAGAGAGAGAGTAGAGCTTCCTTCTTGAATTTTGGTACTACTAAAACTGAAATTCTTTTCTTTGCGAGTTTTAATTCGCAGAAATGTTGCGGTTGTCTAGAATAAGCTTTTCAATTTTGTTTATGTTCCCCTGATTGACTACTTGTCAATTATTTGTCGCTGACAGTTCTTGTACAATCGTACAGTATTTATGAGATACCTAAATGCTGGTGAGGACCACATCAAAGATATTCGTGACCATTGTACTCTCCTCGACACGTTATTAACATTTCTGGAGAATTGTTTTCCTTCTAACACTAGAAGGAAGGGGATGAACGATATCGACCCACTAGATATGAATCGCATAACCATTGATGATCCAGTTCATCCCTCCGAAAAACTAAAGTATTTTGCATCTGCATTCAAGCGTGATTGAAGTTTTTCGGAATGGGAGTATTAGAAGTATATCAAATTATAAATGGGAAAGAGCCCATCAATAAACTGATGGAATCTATCCAATTACATTAAGGGAGGCAGCAAGGGAGATAAGCAACTCCTTGGCCATAATTATGAGTGCGTTCTTGGATTCAAAGAAGTTCCCTATGTATGCATGATATGAGGCAGCTAGATATGAGGCTCTCTAAGCAGTGCAAACAAGCTGCAGGGCTGCTCATTGGGTTTTATCAGTGACATCCAGGAATTTTGCCAATAGGGACAAGGAGGTGATTATCCCGTTGTATAAGGGATCATTACCTCCTTGAGTACTGCATGTAGGTCTGGAAGCCTCATTTTAGGAAGGATGTGGATCTCTTGGAACGGGTGCAGAGAAAAGAAAAACAATAGTCAGGGACACAGACCTGTACTCTTACGAAGAATGACTTCAGATCTGCAAATCGCAGCTCTGGCTACTAGGCGTCTGCGAGGAGACTTAAATTGAGGTAAGGCTTTGAATGCATTGAGTAAACTAAATCCTGATGTTCTTGTTACTCTTATTCAGACAACACACATAAGGGGGCACAAATTTAAACTGAAAAAGATAGTTGCAGGAGAGAGGTGCGAAAATTTGTTTTCAGTTAGAGTAATTGATTATTAAAGCAAATTCCGTCTCGTCTTGTGAAAATGGGTAGTTTGAATACATTTAAGGAAGTATTTACCAGAGGTTCTTATTAACCCATGAATCAAACCTTCGGGATCAGACGGTTCAACCTTCGACGTGTGTCTCTATTAGAAGCATGACCTTGGCTCATACGGTTAACCAAATTGCACATCTAACTACATTTCGTTCGGCAGTTCCCCTCAACCCTTAAAGATCAATGACATCGGCAAGGACCCTTGCACTTCCTCTATTAAAATTTCTTCCATACCATAGCATATTTCATTCACAGGGGAGAAATCGACGACAGGATTCAATTACAGTCCTAAGCTTTGAAGGAATCTGTAACCTGTTTATCCTTTAACGAAGGGAAGCCAAGTTTATAGACTTAAGTTTTTAATAGGCGTTTGCTGATCGAAGGTAGTGATTCACAGCCGGTTGAAGTTTATTCATAATCCAGCTAGAAACATTGTTTATCGTTCGAAAACGTGGCACAAGTGGGATGTGAATCGATGCAATATCCAGGAGAATTGCATTAATTTCGGTTGTCGCTGTTAATGCTTTGTATAGATCTGTGTTACTGTAGGCTAAAATTATAATTGATCGGCGTTCCATTCTCGTTAAAACAGCAACACTACCTCCCTTAGTGAGTGTTCTGGTCGTACAATTCGCTCTTGTCAGCTGCAGTATCATGTTCAAGTGATTACCTGATCAGGTTATAGTCATGTCTCTGTTATAGTATACACTAAGTGGACACTTTATTAAGACCACGGAGAGTTGCGCTATGTGCAGTAAATCCAAAAGCACATGGTGTTTGACGCATGTAGGGAAGTTCTATAAAGCCAGGTTTTACCATAGTAGTTGCATGATGATAGTGTAGCTGTCTCTCGTTCCAAATATGAAAAAGTGGTTTATGACACAAAAAGATTTCAAGCATCTGCTCTGGCCGATTTATTCTTTGGATCTCGATTCAATTGAGCATCTGTGGGATGAACTGGAAAGGGCACTTCGTCCCTGCATTCTTCTGTCCACCAGATCATTCCAGGAACCGAGGAATGGTCCAGCATTCCTTGGCCCTTTCAGCACCTTTCTAACTCCATGCTCCATTACTCGAGAGCATTGATTCAAGTTGAGTGGTCCAACGCTCTGTTGACAATAGCCTTAATATATTGGCCATGTAGTGTATGTTTGCAAAATGACTACTTGAATTGTCTAGTTCGGGACGCATATTTTGAAGTAAAAAGATGACTTTGGAGCCCTCGTGGGTAGCATAGTTGGAAGAATCACTGTCCTCCCACATAGCGGGTGGACAACACCTGAATTCGAGTCCAGTCGATGCGGTGAGGAATTTTTATGGACCTTTTTCACAACGTGGCTGAGTTAATTGGTATCATGGGAGGGTTGCGTGGATTTTTTCTGCTGGAAACCCGACTTTTTCGTCCAGCAAACAGAAAATCGACTGCAGAGCGCACGCAATTTATAGACATTAAATACTGTAAGGACAGAATTCAACCTGGTTACTGAGCAACGCGACGCTGTCACCCCTCTCCCTAGTGAACGAACCCACCGCTTGGCAGGTACATAGGTACACTGCATTCACGTAGACGGTAATTCGATGTCAGTATGGATAAACTTCGTGAGTGAACAGACTTTGAAAGAGGGATGATAGTCGGTGCCCGACGCATGGGTCACCCTATCTCGGAGGTGGTACAGAAATTGCACTAACCCCGTTCGATAGTATCAAGAGTGTATCGGGAATACATCATTTACGGAATAACATCTCATCGTGGACAGCGTTGTGGGTGGAGAAACGTGATGGATGAACTTGGCCGTCGACGTCTGTCTCGCATTGTATCAGCCAATAAATCACCGCCGACTTCAACGAGGAAGGTGTCAGAAAAGCCTCTGCCAACACTATCAGGCGATCATTAGCTGCAATAGGTCATGGGAGCCGCTGAACCACCAGAGAACCATTGCTAACATCACCACACTAGACTCTACGCCTCAACTGGGCGAAAGAACATCGGCACTGGACCTTGGATGATTGGAGACGGGTCTTTTGGTCAGATGAGTCCCGTTTCCAGTTATTTCGAGGGTACGGGAGATCGCGTATCTGGCAGAAACCGCACGAAGCTATGCATCATGTCAACAAGGAACTGTTCAGGCAGGTGGACGGTAGTTAATGGCAATGGGGCATATTGAACTGGCACACGTTGGGACCTCTGGTACGTATAGACGCATCTCTGAACGGTTCAGGTTACGTGTCCAACCTTTCAGACCATCTGCATCCCTTCATGGTCATCATGCACCCACAGGGCGATGGACTCTTACAGCAGGAAAAATGCGCCTCCAAACAGAACCGTCGTGACTAAAACATGGTTCGAAGAGCATTCCGCAGATTTTACCACCATGGAATGGTGGTAAAATCTGCGAAAGGTCCGTTCGAGCTTCCACCCAGGAATGCGACGGTATTATGGAGAGCGGTGCAGCAAACATGGATGGAAATATCTATCTGTGGAACGTTTTCACAAGCTAGTGGACTCAATGCCTCGCCGTGTGACTACCCTTATCTGGGATAATGGTGGGCCTATCCGTTACTAGGTAGGTAGGTATCCCATGATTTCTGTCCACTCGGTGTACACGGAGCAATATGGCATTAGTCGTCGATTCTCCTAAAAACCCTACTATTACTGGAGATAACATAGAAAAAATTATCTTATAAATCTGTATAGTGCATTAAATCGAATTTTTCCTGTGCATTAATAAATTGAATTTTCTGCCACATAGGAAATTACTTTATCAGGAAAAGTTGTTTATTATCTGAGCCTCTAAAGAGTTCACATGATGGACCCTACAAGAACAGCACCGTGTATTTAGCAGTCACGTAAGCTAGAGCCATGGCCAACTCACACTTGTGTATAATCACTTGGATAGGAGGCCTTGGCCAGAGAAAAAGTGCTGTACCATGAAATGAAACTATTTTGTTGCATTTCGCTACACTTATTGTGCAGAATAAAGAGGTTGAAATTTTATAAAATGTCTAAAACAAAATGTGCAGAATAAGTTAGAGAGAGAGACTGTTGACTGAAAGAAAGGGTAGACAGAGAGGAGAGAGAAACTGTAAAAAGAAACGAAGAAACGGTCAAGAGCTATACTGTAGAAAGGAGAGAGAGAGAGAGAGAGAGAGAGACTCACATTGTAGACAGAAGGGAGAGGAGTAGAGAGAAAGAAGAGAGGGAAGAAGTAAACAGAAAGGAAAAATAATGAGGTAGATAAGTAGAACGAGAAGAGAGAGAGAGTAGTAGACAGAAAGGACAAATAGAGAGAAGGGAGAGACACTCACACTGTAGACAGAAGGGAGAGGAGTAGAGAGAAAGAAGAGAGGGAAGAAGTAAACAGAAAGGAGAGATAAAGAGATAAGAAAAATAGGGAGAGATAAGGAGAAATAATGAGATAGATAAAGAGAGAGAGAGAGAGAGAGACTCACATTGTAGACAGAAGAAAGAGGAGTAGAGAGAAAGAAGAGAGGGAAAAGTAAACAGAAAGGCGAGATAAAGAGATAAGAAAAATAGGGAGAAATAAGAAAGAGAGAGAGATAATGAGATAGATAAGTAGAAAGAGAGAACTAGAAGGGAGAAGTAAAGAAAGAGAGAGGGAGAAGTGAAGAAAGAGAACGAGAAGGGAGAAATAAAGAAAGAGAGAACGAGAAGGGAGAAATAAAGAAAGAAAAGTGGAGAGAAAGGAGAAATAAAGAAAGAAGTGGAGAGAAAGGAGAAATAAAGAAAGAAGTGGAGAGAAGGGAAAATAAAGAAAGAAAAGTGGAGAGAAAGGAGAAATAAAGAAGTGGAGAGAAGGGAGAAATAAAGAAAGAAAAGTGGAGAGAAAGGAGAAATAAAGAAAGAAGTGGAGAGAAAGGAGAAATAAAGAAAGAAGTGGAGAGAAAGGAGAAAGAGTAGAAATAACAGAAAGGATATATATGTCAGAATGCATTTGGTCCTTAGATGTTTTGGTACTTCATTATTTATAGAGCGGGGGACGGGGGTGTTATCACCACTTACTTCGAAAGAAATGTCACTTTTTCAAATGATTATTCCCCCCAGCCCTTTGCACTGCATTATTTTATTAATGAATTCTCGATACCGTAATTAGGTATGATGTATCGCCACAGCTGCTCTTTCACACCAACTTTTTGCTCATCATCTCCACCCTCTACATTTTCCCCCTTATTTTTTACGAGGTGCCATTACTTTCGCTTTTTCTATTACATTCCACCTTTCGAAAGTTTAAAGTTTTATTCCCAATATTTGCGATAAAAGAAAAGAAAACATTTTCTTACTAAACGGAGAATTAAGATAATCGCTTCTTTTTAAACACCAATATCTGTTCTTCTGCAGATATGCCAATTAAGGATGCATTGCTAAATACCGATAATTCTAATCATACTTTGCGCGTTATTATAAAATCACTAAAAGTTCTGAAAAGAAAGAAGAACCAATTTTAAATAAAAATTTACAAACCCAGTTAAAGCTGGTATTATTGCGTTTTCTGCTAGAACTCTACAGCGTTTTAAGAAACTCGGTGTACTCAATTGCGATTGCATCAGCTCTTACAGCTAAATTTGTGCACAGCCCATACTTCTCTGTTGGAAAACGAGGTGTACACAGAAGTCGATACAAGATGCTCGAAAATATGGTCACATGACATCAGTACGACGTATAATCTTCCCCCCCCCTCAACGGCTAAATCCCATACTCGATATAAGGATGTCCATAAGATTCTGTGCACATATCCTATTTTTCCACCAGCACAGACCTTAGCTCACCAAGTGACCGAGGAGTTGGCTGTCGGTGGGCAATTCGACGCCCAAGGAAGTTCCACACATGATCGATCGGATTTTAAGTTTGGTGAACGAGCTTGCCACGTCAGTCGTTGGATACCTTGAGTTGGTTTCAGGTTAATGGGATACAAACCACTGGCTTCATCGCGTAGAGTCAACTTCTTGACACAGTCCGGTTGGCAATGTTTTCATCTGTGGCCGCAATGACCTCAAGAGACAGTTGATGACTGGACATTTTGCAGTTAGAATCACATAGCGGTCTGTTCTGTTTGACGTAGCCCTCGGGCGACCTTGACTAGATCTTGTAATGGTTCCTGTCTCCTGAAACTGCTCCCATATTGGGTATGTTGAGGGTCCAACGGCTCCTGGGATTTCTCCCATCTCCGCGTATGTTCTCTGTATCGAGGGACAGTGCCCTGTCAATGCCAAAGGTTTGACAATGTGTGGGCCATGTAGTATGTTGTGCCCACTGTTCATCCGGCCCGTCAGCCGCCAGGCCCCTAGTGGGGCCCGACGTTACCATACCCAGCGACGGGGACACCGGCATGATGTATCAATAAGACTGATTGTACTCTGGCAGGTCTAATTGGTACTTTTTTTTTTTTCGCGGTTTGCTTAATAATACGATTTGTTTAAACATTGAGTAGGGTTTTCGCTGAATGAGTTTCTCTAGAGGTCTAATTGTTTGGGCAGTAATTTTGGTGTATTAGATTTGGACCCGTGGGGTAATACGCTGTGTAGGAAAAGTTTTGGGAGGAGTGGTAGAAGACTGGGGGTTAGAAGTAGAAGAAAGGGACTAATAGGGAAGGTAGTCCCTCGTTTTTCAGTGAGCATGCTCATGCAACACTAGAAGGAAAAGTGGGGTGGCAGGAGACAGCGAAAGCGTCGCCCCCCCGCCTCGGAAAGGGGGAAAATCAGGCTGGAACAGATGTCCAGCCCGGTCCAGCTTTCAAGGGAACCGTCCAAGGTTCAGAGGATGCCCGTTCCAGTCCTTGTATTTAGGTAGTCCTTTCAGAAGTCACCACACCACAGAGCACTCAGTGGTGCACGGGGAAAGAGTTTCTCGTTTCCATTTAGTCATTGCGGTTTTATCTAGTCCGTTTTTCTGGTTGTCTTGTCTGGTTTCACCTTGGGAAGGTTGGTGAGAAAGTAAGCATTTTGTTGCGTTGCATGTTCTGTATCACCATTTTTATGTCACTGTGTAAGGCGATGAGTTTTCTTCGCCTGGTGAACAGCTGCTGAGCTAAGTTTGTTAGTGCTCCATATTATTCACTCGAGTCCAGCAAATGTGATTCCATATTTTTTGGGAAGTACTTTATTGTTGTCATTAACCTACATCGCAGGTTCTCATAGTTTGGGCAGTTATACATGACGTGTGTCCAACCCTCCGCTTCACCACGCAAACACGCATCTCGGGTCATCTTCCAGTCCCAACTGGGCCAGCTTTTCATTGAAGGCGCCATGGCCTGTCAGTATATATGATGTGTGGAGTCCTGGTTTGAACCAAGTCGGCGTTTTCGGGAATATTTTCCCCAGGTCCGGGATGAATTTTTTGGTGATACAGCCTTTGGTGGTTTCAGTCCAACGACGTTGCCAGATCCGGGTGAGGTGGTTCTGAAGCCTATTCGTTTCCTCTTTGCATGGCGTGCTGTTGTTAACCGTGTAATCCACGAAGGTGCAGGGGAGTCCATTCACTATATGTTATTTGATTCCACTGTTTGCGATTTCTAAGTCTAGGGTAAGGACCCCAGCCAGGACCTGCAGGGCGTTAGTGCTTGTGGTGTTACAGGCTCGCTTCATAGTGAGAAACACAGTTCTTTGGATTGCGTCCAGTGTCCTCCGATTTACAACCATTGCTGTTTTGATGTACCAAGCTGGAGCTGCGTACTAGATAGCTGGGAGGAAGACTGTTTTATAATACAGGTTGAGGGTATGTTTTGATAATCCCCAGTCCCGTCGTGCGATTCTTGCTAGTAGCCCAGCGTATCTTTTTATTTTTGTGTGAACATAGGATAGGTGATGCTTGAAGGAAAGATTGTTCTTGAAAACAATGTCAAGGTATTTCATTTTGTCGGTTAAGCCAATGGTCTTGGTGTCCATCTTAATTTTGGGTGGCCTGCGGATATCAAGTCTGCCCTTGAGTAGAATGGATGTAGTTTTTTCCGGACGATACTTTTAAGTCATGGATCCTAGCCCAGCTTTGGAGCTTAGCCATTGCCTGGTTTGCTTTTACCTCAAGCTGGGCCCTGTTATTCGCAGCAACCATCAGGATCAAGTCATCCGCAAAGGCCTGGGAAAGCACGCCCTCCAAGTCAAGGGTGAGAAACTCATCGAGGATAATGTTCCACAGGAGAGGCCCCAGCACAGTATCCTGGGGCATCCACTGCGGACCGGTCGGTGAATTTTACCATATGGTGCAGTAACCTAGATTCTTTTGTTGTCAAGGTATGATTTAATGGTACCAAAGAGGTTTCCAGGCAGCTGAGCCCTACTGACCCTCGCCAAGTCGCTCGGTCACCATATTGTGTCAAATGCCCCTACAAAGTCCACGGAGATCGCTAAGAAATATTTCTTGGCATGCAGTAGCAGAACTGATGAGGTGACGCAGGTATTCGGTACTAGACGATCCTGGCTTAAATCCGTATTGCATTTGGGCGGTCAAGTTTGCTGTTTGATAGTGAAGACTTAATCTTGAGTGCAGCAACCTCTCGAAGAGTTTACTAGCAACTGGTAGGAGAGCGATGGGTCTGTAAGAACTTGGTAGTATAGGTGGCTTTGTGGGATTTTTCAATATTAGTTTAACTCCAGCAATCTTCCAAGAGGTGGGAAAGGTACTGACATTCAGACATTCTATTGCATAATTGGAGTAGTAACTGTGGAGCGTATTCTGCCAATGTTTTAAATATTTCCGGCTCCAGGAGATCGGGACCGGGACATTTTTTATTTCTAATTTGTGCTGCAGCCAAGTTCAATTCTTCCAGTGTGAAAGGTGGTTCCTGCTGTCCGCTGGCATATGCTTCATTCTCGCCACAGATAGCAATTTGTTCCAGCAGAGTTGGTGTTGCTGATTCAGGATAGATAACGTTCAGTATGTTGCTCACCGATTGATGCCAGTTTGTTGTCAGAGTTCCTTGTAGAGTCTGTGTTGTGATAATAACTTCTCCCCTCGGGAGCTTGTTGGTGGTGATTTTATACACCACTCCCCAGGGTTCCCTGTTTCCAGTTCAGTAATTAGATTTTCCCAGGTCTTGCGTTTGCTTTTGACTATTTCGCTAGTATAATTATTTCTCACCGTTCTGTATATATTCCTTAATGCTTCCACTTCAGCTGGCGGCCAAGATCGTCTCGCTCCCTGGAAGGATTTTCTTTTTCTAATGATGTCTCGTCTAAGGTGTTGGATCTCTTGGGTCCACCATGGAAACAGTCCTGGGGTTTGTTTTCTCCTCTGGATGGTCATTTGGCTTACATCCTTAATGGCCTTTGTGACGCTTCTTTGAATCTCATTGAGATCTGTCAGGAGTTGGATTTGCTCCATTTGCCTAGCAGCCGCGGGAATAAGGACTTCTTTGAAACATTCCCTTTGAAACTGCTCCCATAGTGCCGAGACGATACTGCGTGACATATTAAGCCAGCGTGCCACCTCCGCCCGGGACCACCTGGCTTGAAGTCGTCCAACGGTCCGCCATCTCAAATCATCTAAACGACGACTTGCCATCCTAACTACTGAAGTTATGGCTATCCCACTGAGCAAAGCCAAAAAACGAGAATGAATTGATGTGGTCACAACCCGTGTTTTTATAGGAGTGAATAATTTGCATAATGTGCAATTCTGCTCTATGAGCAGCCTTCGCAAATATGCGAAGGCTGCTCATAAAGTAGTGGCCGCGTGGCTATTTCATAATAAAAAACCTTAATTACAAGTCGATTCAGAACATCGAGAATGCGCTTTATACTGTGATTAAAGTTAGATTCCTGGTTATCATTGACCTCCGCGATTCTGTCATCTTTATCCAAGTCGGTCAATCTTTCTGCTGAAACATAAAGCACCTACATTACTTGCTTACACGTATCCTTCTAGCAAAACAGCTTTTCTATTTATTCGCTCATAAAATCTGTTACTTTTTTGTCTCCACTACTTTTTCAACATCCCCGTAGTCGGAAGATCGGCCAGAATAACGCGCGGAAGTACCAAACGACCGCTATAATACGTCTCCCGCATTACATTAAGCTGCTAAAATGAACGGGAAGTGTGTAGATGGCAGCGCGTGCCTGTTCGCGGGTTCTCTTCCCCAACAAAACGAACACATTCGCGGCCATTATCCTTCAGCGAGCGTGAAGTTAGGCAAACATCTCGCTGAAGCCTCTTGATGTGAGAGTCCCTCGTAGATCGTTTCTTAGAATCCTTAATTCCTCGGGTTTTCTTCACTCCCTACTCGCATTACGTCCCATGTTGATTCGACCCGACGCTTTTTCAGAGCTGTGAAAGAAACAGGATGATGTAAGCAAGCGTTGCGTGCCTCTCTCAGGGTTATTTGCTTGATGCTCGTTTCTGTGCCGTGGAGTGCCGTTAATCTCGGGATAGCATCGTTCGGCGTGTGCGGAAGTGTGCGGCCCAGATGGAGATAACACGGCCACTCCTAACAAATATTTCTCCTTCTTTCTCCTGACATGTAACGAGAATATTTTTCACACACACACACACATCCAGATATCGGCTATTTATTCCGGCTACTTTTTTTTTGCGGCCTATAGAAAATTTCTACGGGCAACGAACTAATACAAAATTCAGGAAGGAGAAGGGCCAGAATTGGCTCGAAGGAGGCATCCAGTTAAGCCTAATGCGTTATTGTTGACCACATTAGGCTTAATGACGCGAATTAGATCAAGCTTGTGGACGCTCTTCTATAATTTATTAATCGAAATTTCGGCTACTTTATTGATAAATTCGCCGGCTGGAGGCTTTAAGATGATGGTACCTTTTTTTTTTTTGGCAATTGTAAGTTTGAGAAGAAGGACCACGCCCTTAAGCATAGATAAAACTTGATGTAAGAATACTCAGCTAATGTGTTTTATCTATCACAGTTTTTTTTTTGGAGATTCCCGGCAAGTTTGCAGCTAAGGTCACATGATCCAACTTTTTTCTCCACCTCCCCTTCCTGCCTACTCCTCAATGAATCCCCTCTGAGACATCCACACAAAAATGAATCCATTTCGAAGCGTGGACATCATTAAAATACAATATGGAGTTGAAATACAATTTCAAATACGAATCTGGCATTTATAGGTACGAATAATGCCCAGCTGCATGCTGTTATCCCAGGAGAGCATGCAAATCGATACTTGAAAGTTTGTACAATTAGCAGTATGCGTCATCGGATGATTTCATTGTGCATAGCGGTAATGATTATACTCTCCTCCTCCTCTTCCTCCTGCTCCTATTTAGATAACAGATCAATTCGGGTTTAAATGTCCAAATGATGTGTCGCCTTTGTATAATGTAGTTCTGCTATTTCGGTGAGCGTTAAGGCAACTTAGGCAATAAGATTGTCCTGTAAATTAAGATGTAGCAAGTTAGATTCAGAGGGAGTAGGATAAAGATTGCAATAGTTGTAAGATTACAATTATAGATTATGCTTGTGTAAACCAGATTGGGATTAAGATCGAGTTAGGTTAAGAACATACAAGAGGTTTTTTTTGTTAAAAAGACGTTGATGGTTCTCAGATGGGTGGATGGAAAAAACGGAGGCACTCACTCAAATCAACTCGTCGATATGCTAGTTCATAACAAGATTTACTTCGTCTCGTTTGCTCTTTGTTATGGTTGTGTGTATACTTTTTTGTGTATCATCAAACAACTTGGGGCAACTGTTAGTAATCCTGGATATAACCTCCGTGGACAATTCCTGAAATACGACACCCGATACACTACACCTAAGAGGCAATGACCAAGTTGTGAACCGATGTAAGCAGGGTGTGGCATTCGCACCACACACAGGAATGCCTCCCCTCTATGTTAATAGGCATACTAGGTAGTAGATGACTCTCATCAACAGGAGCAATATCACTACTTTGCTTACTGGAGGCTTGAAGTTGTCAGACCCATGTTTATCTCCAGATCAAAGTTCCGGCAACTTCCCACTCTTCCATCGTGCAGTTGTATTGATGCCTTTCGCGGTTATGATGGGCATCACGGCGAGATCCAATATATAGTCCACCAGATCGAACATATTGGTAACTCTCTAGGAGGCATCCGAATCAGCTAGGACGTTGTCAATGAGCTGGGTATATTCTTGCTGTATTTCTTCATATCCAAAAATTTCATTATCTCATACAATGTGCCCTCTCCAACTATTCTTACTACTGAATATACCATGAATAGTCAAACTAAGAGAACAAACCTATCTGTGAAAAGATTTAAATCTCCCAAACACTTTCTCCTTCGTTTCAAAAATACATGTGATCTCAGTTCCGGTGTCTATGGGGCCATTTCCACTTACTTTTTCTGACAGAATCCCATTTATCGGTTGATTCAACCACTGCTCATCTCAGTTGTCCTAATTACTTGCTACAAGAATCCTTTCGCTTCAAAGGTGGTACTTGTGCATATGATATTCCCTGTCAGAGACTTTGTAATTTTGAATCTCCTCTTTTCGATCTTCTCCCACTTAAAATATCTCCACCTCATTTTTCTAATTCATCTATTGCCACTGTCGTTCTCCCACCTCCATTAATCATTTAGAACCCTTTGACTTCCTCTCTCTGAAACTTGACTTCCATCAGTCAAACTTTCCTAACAGTGAGGTGGTTTTTCTTGGTGATTTTAATGCTCACAAGTCCAGATGATTTCCGTTTTCTAGTCATACGGACCCAGTTGTTCGAGACGCTAAGGTTTTTGCAATTACTAATGATCTCGCATAGGTTGTTCCATTAACTCCTAAATTGTCTATAAACCTTCCATCTGATCAATGATCGTCAATGTCCTTCCCCACACCGGGTGGAAAAGATCCGAGTTCGAATACCGTCGATGACACGAGGAATTGTACGGGCCTTTTTCACAACTTGGTTGAGTTTGTGGGTCTCAGAGACAAGGGTAGCATTGTATTTTTCTCCTGAAAACTTGGGTTTTTCGTCCAGCAAGCAGCAAAACGACCACATCACACATGCAATTTACAGACAGTATAGACGGAGCAATATGGCCTTATTGGCTGATGCTCCTAAAATCCTACTAATATTACTATTATGATCGCCAATATGGATTCCGTTAGTGTCAATCTATTGGTGATATACTGGTTTATGTTACCCATTTATGGACAAATTCAATGGAAAAGTTTGAAACTCAAGCAGTTCCCCTTGACATTTCAAAGGCTTTTGATAGTGCTTGGCAAAAAGTCTTCTAATTAAGCTGCCATCTTTATGGATTCTTGACTGGTTTCTGTAATTGGGTTTCCAGTTTTCTCTCTGACCGCTCTCTGCTGGACGATTGATGGCTCTGTGTTTTCTAACTTCTCAACTAATGCTGTTGTTTCCCAAGGTTCAGTTTCTCCCAAGCTTTTCCCCTTGTATATTAATGACTTTTTTCCATTTACCCGAAACTCTATCCATAGTTTTGCTGATGAAAATACATTGCAATCCGCTTCCACTTTGAGAAACTTTGCCTTGCACAAACAGCTTAAACTTCTCGAATATCCACCAATTCCTTCAATGCTGATCTGCATTTAATTCTCCAAAGATAATTTAGTTAATTTCAATCCTTCCTAAAACCAATTCCTTTCTTATATATTACAAAAATGATTCTTCTGCTTCCATGCTTATCTTCTATGACACTGATTTCTAGACGAGATCATGTATATCTATTGGGGATTATCCTGACTTTTAATCATTCTTGCCATAAGCACATTACAAATATTGCTTCCTCTGCATCTAAAAAACTCGGTTTTCTTTCGCTCTCCGCGTTACTTTTTTTTATAAACAGCTACTCACTCTGTACAACTCTCAAATCCACCCTACCATGGAATATGTTTCCACATTTGTGGTGGTGATCCCATAACCTCTTTCAGGCTTTTAGACTCCATTCAAAAGAGGAGAGTTGGGTTAATTAATTACCCATCCCTTACAAAATCCCCCCACTCTCTGTTTCATAGATGCTTTCATGGGTATTCTTCTGAATTGTCTTCTATAATTCCCCCACCCCTTCTCTTTTCCAAACCACTCTGAACACGTGCCAGTTAGTATCCTTTTACTATGCAACTAGAAACTCATAGAACCAATTAATTCTTCTTCATGATTTATAAAATAAAAATAAATTTTCTGTTTATACTCCGGGACGACCAAACGGTCAGAGGAGTTCACAAGATAGACAGAATACAAGAAACAGCACCGTATTCAGTAGTCACGGGCTTGAACCCCGGTCACTCAAAGGCACGTGTACTTATGCACCCGCGCGCCTGACCACTAGGCTACGGCGGCCTAATTTATTCTTTCTTCACAAGTATTTCCTTAAACTTACAATCTACAAAAATTCAAGTCTAATGTCAACAATTATCTTCGTTCTGTTTTTTAAACCTTCAATCCACTCACGGTGACTAATGCTATAGGTTTAATACCTTTCTTGTTTGTGGCATTTCATAAAAAATCGTATTAATTTTAAGTGAGTTAGATTAAGATTAAGCAAGTCATATTAAGTGAATGATATTAAGAATAAGTGATCTAGATTAAGATTGAGTCATATTAAGGTTACATTGTCGTAGATTAAGATTAAATGATCTAGATTAATAATGAGTCATTAAGTTTAATAACTTAGATCATGATCAAGTGACCTAGATTAAGCTGAGTCATATGAATATTTAGTGGATCATATTAAGATTCTTTTTTTTTTTTTTTTTTTTTTTTGATTTGGTAGTTGTTGGCGCATCGGCTTCTGTGGCCATATTGCACCTCCCAAGGTTTTTTTGCAGTACTTTGATCCAAGCCCGAGGCGGGAATCGAACCCGCGACCTTTGGGTTGCCGGGCAGGTACTTTACCCACTCGGCTAGCCCGGTCGGCCTATTAAGATTCAGCGAGTTATATTATGATTAAGTGATCAAGATTGAGTCATATTAAGTTTAAGTAACTTAGATTAAGTAAAGTGATTTATACTAGGATTAAGCAAGATTAGTATTAGCAATGGCCACATGGTGCAAGGAAGCCTATGGCTCATGCTGCTCCAGCCAAAAAAAGGAATAAAATAATAAGAAGAAAATTTAAAAAATTAATAAAAGAAAAGGAATCAGACAACCTATGCGTTTCCCTCCTCCTAGGTAACTATCCAGCTGACCTTTGAATTTCCTCAAACTGTCATCCTCTATCACCCATGTAGGTAACTTATTCCAGTAATTTATAACTCGCTGGCTAAACTAAAACTTCCTGCAATCCAGTCTAAACATCTCCTCCCCTCTAACTTGAATTTAGGGCCCCTAGTTCTAGAATCATTTATAACCGTGAAAATTTCGTCCTCATTCATTTTACTTATACCTCTCAGAGCCTTAAACACCTCAATCAAGTCTCCTCTAAGGTGCCAAGTTTCCAAGCTCTGCAACCCACATATTCGAAGTCTTTCCTCATATGGACGCCCTTTTTCCGATCTCATCAGGCGAGTTACCCGTCTTTGGACCCTTTCAAGAAGCTCAATATCTTTCTTTAGGAGTGGTCTCCACAACTGAACGCAGTATTCCAAGTGTGGTCTAAGAATAACTTTATATAATGGGATTATGACGTCCTTATCTCTACTAGCAAATATTTGATAAATTATCGATAAGACACCATGGGCCTTCCTTCTAACCTGTCTACAATGCTCGGAGAACTTTGTCTGACCGTATCGTAACACCCAAGTCTCTTTCCTCCACTACCGGCTTTAGTTCAACTCCACCAAGTGTATAAGTTATTTTGGGGTTACTGTTCCCCAGGTGTAATACTGTACACTTTGCTGGATTAAAGCAGAGTTGCAATTTTTTTGACCATCCCTGAAGTCTATCTAGGTCACTCTGAAGAAGCTCTGCTTGGCGGTGATCATTAGCTAGTCTACCAATCTTTACATCATCTGCAAATTTAGACATCACGCCTTCTATCCCTTCATCGATGTCACTTATGAAAATCAAAAACAGTGGTTTTAATACTGCTCCTTGGGGAACTCCACTTCTTACATCAAGCCAATCTGAGGAATAACCATTTATCACAGCTGCTGCCCAGCTATCCATCTAAGGATTTTCCCTGTGATTCCAAACTGTTCCAGCTTATAAAGGAACCGCTCATGTGGGATTGAGTCGCATTCTCTGCTGAAATCCAAATAAACGTCGAAATTATTCCCTAAATCCAGTTCATGAATGACCATCTCAAAATAGTTAGCTAGATTTGTTAAACATGATTTTCCCCTTTACAAAACCGTGCCTTCAGAATTCCATTTCTATCTAAATGATCGTGAATTCCATCCTTGATCATTGCCTCCATGATTAAGTAAATTAAATGAGTTGTATTAGGATTAAGTGAATCATATCAAGATTAAGTGAGCTAGATTAAGGTTAAAGGTGTTATATTTAAGATTAAATGAAGACAGAACGAAATTTGGTGTTTACCAATTCCAACTATTCATTATTTCAGTGGAGACCAATGCAAAAGTCCTTTGTTATTAGCATAAAAGCAGACAGAAAGATGGCCAATTTTACCATCATTACATCGTCGTGTAGCAGGTGCGGAACATAACATCCCGACGATAGATACAGTCGCACCCCCCCCCCCGTAAGCTCCCTATTTCCTTTCGACTGAATACACTCCATTATTAATTCATATCATAATCTGAGGGCTGTGTCCAACTCGCTCGTTAATAATCTTTTTTTAGCCTTCGCCATCCGTCCGTAAGTCGACCCAGGCGTCTGCCGATACACCAATACGTACAACCTAATGGTCGTAAGATACGGATGCTTTTTTCTTCCTTCACTAAACTCTACTTACCTTCCGGTTTTAGCTTACGAACGAAATCAGTCATTTTCTAGCTACCTTCAAGGACTGAGCGGGAAAGCTCACGGTCCTCTCATTATTTACGTGACACGCTATCATTAGTTCCACTGGTCTTTGATTAAATATAGCTCTGAACCAGTGAGCCTCCATTAACGGGCAATGTTAGTACCATTACCTCCAGTTGTATATGGGAGTTACAAGAGAAGTACATCTAAGCTCGAACGAAAATTAAGGGCGATAAATATATATTGTATGTGTGTGTGTGTGTGTGTTATGGAGTCATTTATAGAACCTGGCTATTCATCTGCGGCTAAATGTTCGCAAGGCAACCAAGTGGATTCATTAAGTGCGCCGAAAAAATTTAACTAAGGTAGCATTTTGGAATTAAGCCGGATGATAACTCTGGTTTTCGGTTATTTGAATTTCCATTGGAGTTTTGTAAACGACGCCACTTTGTCATCTGCGATCTCAATATTTGGTTTTTAAACAAATTGCTTTCTGTTTTCGTTTTATTTCCTCATTATTCATAAGTATTCCATATTCAATGTGCTTTTTTATTGTTTGTATTTCCTTCTGTTTGGAGATTTTTTTCATATCCATCGAGTTTCCAATAAGGTGACTGATGCTTCCAGTCATTGTCCCATTGTACTTAAAACAAAACTCCACAATTTTGTGATCAGCTACCTATGTTGGAACTCCCTTTGAAGTGATAATCGCTTGCATCCAGCGTGACCTCGACTCCACGAGATCGCGAAAGGTGTCCTCAGGTATCCTGGACCAGTTGGATAGAAGAACATCCAGGAATTACAACGGAGCGAAGACTGGCGAATGCTGCGTTCCACTGCGTCCCACAAATGTTTGATGGGATTGATGTCGGAGGAATTGCAGTTAGGAGAGCACACAAAATGCTTGGACGTTATCTGCGAACCATTTTTGCACAATGCGGACCTTGTGACACCTTGTATCTTGTTGAAAGAGTCCAGTGGCATCTGGATACACAGTCATCATGTACCGCAAAACTTGGTCCGAAACAATGCCAAGGTTGGATCTGACGATGAAGGTAGGTTCAATTGAGGGAACGTAGGCCATGTCCTGGATAGCACCTGCCAACCGCCGTTCACCTCTACTGTCAACCAGTTGTGATCTTCTAGTCCAGGCGTGTTGGGAGGTTGTGTGTCCTTCTGCAGACCATTCCCATTATGGTGGCCGCCACAGTGGGAATAGTCTGCCTGATGTTGCTGAGATGCTGGATCCAGCTTTCCTAACCTTGGAAATCAATCCTAGTTCAAACTCCATCAGTCCTTCCCTTTCTTCATTGTACCAAAGCATCTAATTCCTACTACCTGGCCTGGCTGCTCGCGCCTAGTACGGTAACTAAGGGTAGTGTTCCACGAGCCCCTAGGCTAAGAGGCCAGATTAACAATATAATCCTACATTAGATTACACATACCACTTACGTTATCTAGTCTTTACAGGGTTCTGTCTTTTGACCTTAAACAACCTGACGCACTGGGTGCTGTGGGATGCGTCCGCTCATGGAAACAGGGGTGATCATAATTTTGCTCATTAGTGTACATTGTGCAGACAAAATACACATAACCATATTAGTAATATTGTACAACCTGGCGTACTACAACCAAAATAAAAATAAAAAAATTCTGGCCTACAATGCACAAAAATTTCCATTTTTGGTAGGAGTCTTCTCCCTGATCTCCCTCTGGATATTCCCTTACATTTGATGCGTTACAATTTTTCGTTTTAGGTTTCATTTTTAACTCTATTGTCACCCCTAAAGTATGGTTTCACCTCCGATGCGAAACAGGAGAGGCCCTTTAATGAGTCGTTTGGAGACTCTAAACCAGCATATTTTCAAGAGTTGGCCGCTTTGACTTGGAGATTAAATATTATTTAATGAGGTCACAACGGGAGAACCACGAGACCTTAGAGAAATATAGTTAAGAAAAGATGAATTTAAAGATCAAAACAACACGGATCAATTCTCTATTTGAACGCTTAAAGAGAACTTAATAGAGATCCGAAGAGGCCACACAAAGAGCAATATCGAGTCCAATTCCAGCAAAGAAATCTTTAATAAATTCTCGAATATTTTTGCCAGTTCGGAATAAGAGCATTGATCGGGTTTTAACCATTCTTTTGCGTGAATACCAAGAAGAAAACGAAAGAAAAGCAATAACCCTTAAGTGTGTAATATTTTATTCATACGTCTGTTTTTTTTAAATGCCTGTAGGTAAATCGAAACAAAATATGCAGAAATAAAAGGAAAAACAAAATCAAAGCTACAATTCAAATTGCTTTATGTTTAGGAATTTCTGCGCCAAATTATTTGTTTACATATGTTTAGAATTGCTCATTTCAGCTGGTGTTTCCAATTTGGATTGTTACGTCAGACTTCCCTATTATTATTTCTAATAATGTCAAGTTCTTTGTTTGTTGCAACACGCGATCCCCTCATTGTTGGCTTTGAAGGCTTAATGACGCTGCGTGTTTCTTGTTTATTTCAGATTCCGAATTATGGCAGCGACAACAATGAGCAACTCGAATGTCGCATTTGCCTTTTACCACTCTCTTAATTCTGAAATACTGAGGAAATCTAACACTCTGGGGGTTAATTAGCCCCAAAAAGTAGAATAATATAAGGATATGTACACTGCCTTACCAGAATATATTACTACTTTGCCTTACTGTGTGTATTAGGGCACTACAGATCATCCCTGTATAATTCTTGCATCTGACTTCTGGAATGACCACTGACGCCGTTCACAGCTCCAGTCTAAATAGATAATAATAACCAATTCTTTCCGAACACTTACTACTTGAATAGTAACTCTTACGTCTACTCTGATTGGACAAGTAGCGTCTAAGATATCCTTTGTAGCGTCTAATATATCCGTGATTTTACGCAGTACTGCCCTTGACACAGTATGCACCGATACGTATGTCACCTTTACTTACTTTCCAGCACAGGCACCAACAATTGTGCTTCTCTTAAAGTCGCTGATAGAGTAAAGCATATTGGCGACATAGGGCCATAATATTTTGAAAGGATAGTGTATTGAAAGCATCGCTGGTTCTCTGTCATCTCGGATGCTTAAAGATCACTCATCACACTTGCTTAAAAGAAGCAGACTATCACTGGCGACAGAACTGCAGCTGCCAACACAACACACCCCTAGAGGGATTTCTCTCTGTTAGAAAAGCGCTGTATCTTCATGGCAGCACGTGTTCAACAAAGAGATGTCTCTAGAGGTACTTCCTCCTTTCTTAGGCTGTGCGTTCTTTTTCTCAGGAGATTTTTCCTTCTTCTACTCTTTATTCTTTCAACAAACGCGTCGACTTTAATTTTTTTTTTGTATGTTAACATTTGGGATGCAAGGGGGTTCTCTCGGTTTGTTCTGTTCGTCTGATAGGGCGACGAAGCGTAGTTTTACAAAGTTTGTTCCGGTCTAGCACACTTCTGACGCTATATATGTCTACATACGCTTTGGGATATTCTGAGCCCCGAGGCAGGGCCCCAGTTTAAGCACTCCAATTTGTAAAAATCCGCCCGTTCAACCTATATGTCTAATACACGATATACAGCAGAGAACAAGTATTTGAAGTCTGTATTTGTACCAGACTAACATTATCTGCTGCAAAAGATGCAGAAGACATTGATTATATTTTCATACAGATCACAATATATATTTCACGGGACCAAGGAAACTGAACGTACCAAGCGGTAACGTAATAATGAGGAAATATATTTCATTTACTCACCGAAGATACTTAACAGGCGCGTTTTAGTGCACTTGGATGGAAAGAAACATCGTTTGGCATAACTGAACCATGACCTATGGGCGTTGAAAACGTAATAACAGGGAAAACGTATTAAAGAGGAAATAATTTTAGGAGTTTTATATTCTGTGACCGATAACTGGTCATGTATGCAGTGAGTCCTCTTAAAATATTAAAAAATATATATTTATTAGGTTATAATTCCGTTTTTCACCACAAGGTGGCAGCAGCAGAAATATAAATCGCATTATTTGTTGTTAAATGAAATGTTAGTGAACTACTTTTGACTTGTACAACTGATATGAGAGAAAGATTCCAATCTGATTATTTTCTAATTGTGTCTTGCAGGTCCTGATTTCTGGGGTCTTCTTAACCCGGAGTGGAGTTTATGTAGCAAAGGACGCCGCCAGTCTCCAGTGAATATTGATCCTGACAATTTACTGTTTGACCCCCATTTAAGGTCCCTTAAAGTCGATAAATACAGGGTAGGTACATTCATTTCCTCCGGGATATACTTAATTTATTTTCCACCCATGCATATAAAGTATCTAGGGCCACGCCGATCCCAGGCACACTTTTATTGGGTCTGCTTACTGGAAGTTAATAAGGATGAGATAATTAATTTTGTTTTAGAAAATTTAATCCACAGAAACAATTTTAATTCCGTTAGTCAAGAAAAGCATATAATTTTTCCTCAGGAGTCGAGTTTTTATAAAGAGTTATTTTTTATTACCTCATTCTAATTTTTCGCTCCTTGCCTGAGTCCGGCGATCGCTTGATTTGCCCACGGTTGTGTACCTAAACGAAAAATATTAACTCGCCAAAAAAAAATCACCTTTACTAAAATTTCATTTGCGCATGTGCGGATATTTTCCTCAGACCTGTTTTATGACACTTCAAAAGAAAACGAGTCGAAAGAGAAATCCAACATATCGATGCCGTATGACAGCTGGCTTTCCACATAGGGTACAGATCAATAGACTGCCTGGGCCTTGTAGTGAACATTTGGGCCTGTTTCAGTAGAAAAAAAAGCCCAGAATGTGTAAAACTGACACGGTATATATCAAAGAAAAAAGTCAGATCTGTCTATTATAATAAATAACAGAATAAATCATGCCAAAAGACGAAATGCTGAAAACTTAATTTAAAAAAAACACACACAATTGTTGTAAGTTTCAACAATGCATCTGTTTCTTTTATTTCAACAATGCCTTTTATTGCACATTTCAAGAATAATTCCGTTGTGTATTTCAGCGAACTTGTTTTCCCCCAATTAACGTGCTTAATTTTTTCAACAATCGTTTTATTGATCGTCTGCTCTGTATAATAATCGCATAAATCATGCTAAAAACGTAATTTTAAGAAAAACACACATAATTGTTGTAAGTTTCAACAATGTTGTTTATTGTTATTCATATCAGCAAACTTGTTTTCCACCAATGAACGTGCTTAATTTTTTTTCAACAATCGTTTTATTGATCGTCTGCGATATTAATTTGGGCAATTTTCATAAACAGATAACTAGTTTCAAATACAATGACAACAATGACATGTTATTATATGTTTGAACAATGGTAGAGGGTGATTTTGCAACAGAACATCGAAATCCAAATACACACATCTTTGGGAGCTGTTTGCTCAAGATAAATTGCCCTAATTAAGCTAGAAAGCCTTCTGCTGCATGATAATCTTTGTAATTTGTACCAGATGACCTTTGTAATTCATCAAACTTGTCTTTAGACCGAAATATTCCTGATATCATACTTTGCCTGTGTGACGACTTAATACGGTGAAGAGGTAAGCGAGGCCTGTCGGTACCAAACGATAGATTACAATTCGGTCTGCTGATTTCACCAACGCGGTTCCACCCGAAATAGATTGCATTAAATGGATTGGCGGACAGTAATTTGTTCTATATAATTACTTGTTAAAATTATAGTATAGACGATGACATAACTTAATACTTCAAAAATAATGGATTGGTCAAATTTGCGTTCAAGCCTTTTTTTTTTTTTTTTTTTTTTAATGGCTTTAATTTCCAGATGGATTTATAATCTTACAAGAGAATGTTAATTTTTGAATACTGTTTAAACCGATAAACAAAATAAGTAAATAGATTAATATTTAAATAGAAGAAAGAAAAAGTATTGCACAAAGTCAGTAAGTTAAAATATAGTGCTATTCAAGAATTATGCTATTGTTTTTCAACAATACAACTCTTGTCGTCTGCTGAACGCGATTAATTGTGTGTTTATTTCACAAATTGTAACTTTTGTCTTCTGCCGAACGCTGATAATTTTTTTTTTATTTAAATCAAATTTAGGTGTTACACCCTACCTCAGAACGGCCTACAAGCCAAGGGTTTCTTTTCAATCCACAAGGAGAATTATATTTACGAAATTATCTAAGTTCAATGGACAAAGAAATTAAAAATATTAGGAACACAACAGTCAAACATCCACATCTTTATTTAGAAAGAATCTTTATTTTGCCCAATGTCAACCTGATAGTTGTTTGGCAGGAGGGTGTTTATACGGTGGACGATCTCGTTCTGGTAGGCCTTCACAAAATCTGTCACAGTCCAGGGTGAGAAACATTCCTATAGTGTTGGATGGGAATATCCAGTCTGAAGATCCTATTCCTGGTTGGCTGGATTGTAGTTGGGCTATGGCGACGGGATCTGCTGGAAATTGGAAGCAATACTTGGAATTTCTATTTTTTTGGTGATGAGTTTTGATTAATATGCTTTGCCAGGGGACCCAGTCCAAGTTTGCTTGAAGGATACTTCTAGAGGTGGTAAACGGCTTTCCCAGGTAACAGTATAGCCTCAAAATCCAATATTCCACAGTCAGGAACCTTCTGAGATAATCAGCAGATGCGGAAGCCCATGCAGGGGAGGCATATAGGGCAATAGGGGAAACATCTCCCCACAAAGCGTGTTACGAGGTTAGAAATTCGTATCGCTGTTAGTTTCTGTTTAACATGCCACAGTGTCCCAAGGGTTTTCTTTCTTGCCTCTGCGAGGGGAGGGACAAAGGTAAGTTTATCATGCCTAGGTGTTTGTGTTCTTGCACTCTCTGAACAGGATGCCCATATAAGCCACAGATATCAGTCTTCAGCCTTTTCATACTGAAGGACATTTTTGGATAATCTTGTTCAGGTTCAGGGCGAGACCAATGTCTTTTAAATACGAGGCTAAGTCTTCGAGTTGTCTGGAAGCATTCTTTGAAATTAATTGTGGATTACGATCATCGCCATAGGGAATGAACATCTTTAGATCATCTCCATATGACAGGAAATTGTCATGCAACAGCAAAAAGAAATGCAGATAGGACTCCACCCTGAGGGAGTCCTCTGGTCAGGGTGTAAGTTAAGACTATTTTGTCTTGCGAAACTTGTTTGCCTGTTGGTTAGTAGAGCTTCAATTGTATCGAGCAAAGGGCTCCTGATCAGATAGTAGTCATGCAGTACTTTTAGTGGTCTTTGACAGGAGGAGATGTCTACGAAAATTAGATCTCCGGAGTTCAGTGAGCGTTGTATTCGTCCAAAGGTCTCAAGAAGGTTGGTTGGTCGATCTACCCTTAAGTGTTGATATGCAGGCGATGCCTAAAGCAGTGAGTGCCGAAGTACTTTAAAAGTGCCTTTTCAAAATTTTTAGGGTGTGGCAACTTATTGAGATGGGCTTATAATCCTTTGCAGTCTGGGAATGAGCCTTTTTGGATACAGGTCTTGTACTATACAGCTTCCCCATCAGGGTATGGTGGGAGTTTGAAGGATTATTTCAAAAATTGTAACTTTTGTCTTCTGCCGAACACTGTTAATTGTGTGTTTATTTCCAAAAATTGTAACTTTTGTCTTCTGTCGAACGCTGTTAATCGTGTGTTTATTTCCAAAAATTGTAACTTTTGTCTTCTGCCAAAAGCTGTTAATTGTGTGTTTATTTCCAAAAAAATTGTAACTTTTGTCTTCTGCCAAAAGCTGTTAATTGTGTGTTTATTTCCAAAAAAATTGTAACTTTTGTCTTCTGCCAAAAGCTGTTAATTGTGTTTATTTCCAAAAAAATTGTAACTTTTGTCTTCTGCCAAAAGCTGTTAATTGTGTGTTTATTTCCAAAAAATTGTAACTTTTGTCTTCTGCTGAACGTTGTTAATTCTCTTGTATTTTTCAGCAATGGTTTTATTGCACGTCTGCACAATGTTGCAGTACTTATACTTCATAGCTGTTTGTATTTTTAGCTAAAATAACGCTGAAGGCGGTGTCGTTTGATCGTTAATTGGCTACCATATTTATTATAGTAAGATATTGTTTTGGTATCTGTATTACATTTTATATTTCCAGAACTCTCGTATCCAGTAATTTCCAATAATATGAGGTGACGTGTTTTTTTGTGTTCTTTTTGTGCGTGTGTTGTTATTTCCGATAACTCCAATTCTTTGTCGTCAAAAATAGCTTCTGGCGTGAAAACATAGAACTGCAGAACAAAAAAAATATATAATTGAGAGAGAGGGACGCGAAACACAGGATAATTAGAAAACCTAAAAAAGAAAAAAAAAAAAAAAAGAAGAAGAGATGAGGTTAAAGGACCACCTCCGTGTTTTTTTTTTTTTTTTTTTCACGGCTCTTCAGCCGCAGGGACAAGATGCCCGATTACCCCTGTTCCATTTTCGGATCTATTACACACCTTTTCTTCGCCTGAAATTAGTTGTTGTTAAGCTGTTTCAACATATTGTACCTTCATCGCCATCTAGTGGAGATAATTTGAAACTTTTAGGTCTATCGTTTGACTATTTGACCAAGGCATCTGCATAAGACGGGATGCGTTTGGATATGGAAGCGATGGATTTTCTAATAAATTGGTAGGTTAGTGTATATGCTATGCTGACAAATATAAACAGAGAATCTTCATATTTCGCAGATAGTATCCATTACTATATGTCTTAGCGCATACTTGTAGCTTCAGCGATATAAAGTTGGCAATATTGGCACTGTTAGTCAATTTTCACAATGATGTCCATTTTTACTAACTGTAAGAGATTAATAGAGTCAACTTCGAGAAATTAGCGTGCAGTTGTTGTAGAGCGTTACCTTGGTCACCGCGTGGAAAGAGACCTCAATTCGAGTCCCGTCGATGATGAGGAATTTTTATGGACTTACGAGCAAATAGAAAATCGGCCTCAGAACACACGCAATTTACAGACAATATACACTGAGC
The DNA here is from genome assembly GCF_048544385.1 of Mastigoproctus giganteus. NCBI lineage: Eukaryota > Metazoa > Arthropoda > Arachnida > Uropygi > Thelyphonidae > Mastigoproctus > Mastigoproctus giganteus. The sequence continues at coordinate 18,286,512 of NC_143575.1, forward strand.
AATATGGCCTTAGTTGCTGATGCTCCTACAACAACATTATTGAGAAGGTTCAAAACATCAGTTTGGGATAATTTCTGACTATAAGTCCTGATCTTGCAACTCCTGATTTTCGCACGTTTGGACTACTTTTAAGACAAATTGATTTTCCAAAACTTTTCTTCGCTAATAGAGTCAAGGAGCTTGTAAGTCGCAGAAATAAATTCGGAAGTAGCAGACGACAACATTGAAAAATAGTATGTATATTTCTGGTATCTTCCCATTTGAAAGGGCGAATGAAATCCACATTATTTATTGACTTATCTTGTTATTAATGGATAAAACGAAACGATTAATAAATATATGGAAAATGGATGGAAAATGATATCGACAGATAGGAGGACATACAAAGGAACTGAATGATAGAGAGTATAGGCTGAAAGATAGAAAGAGAGAGACGTTACCGCTTTTTGGTCTTTTGCTCACTCATTGTTTCCTCATTAATATCTTTTGCTTTCTTTCAAGTGCCATTTAGAAGACCACGTCAACAATCACCCCCGAGTTGGGACGAACACACCTCGACAGTGATAAATTCTTTAATTATCTGTTTCCTTTGATTCGGTTATTAGCAAAGACACCAAGGGGAATTTTCTCTTCTCTTTCATATCTTTAACCCAGTACCATTCGCTTTCTCAACATTCAATTAATATCTCATCAATCTTCAGCTGGAGAAAAGTGTCCTTTCAGGCCTTCAATTTACTGTTGTTTAATAATTATAATAATTTGTACTTCTCCACGTTTTAACTCCAATCCAGAGAAACCAATCACAACTTTTTTTCTTTCGATGTCTGACAAACAAATACTTTCTGACACTGAGGATTAGGAAGTGGGTGGTTGGCATAGGTTATGAGAAAACTATTTTCCAAATGGCATAATCAAATGCAATTTATTTTGTGAACGAGTAATAAATTGCCATCTAGCGGACTTTGGCTGAACTTTATTTTAGCATCTTAACGAATATAAATCAAAATATTCAGAATTGTTCATGAAACCAATCAACAAAAGTATAAATGGAGCTATTCATAATATCACCTACAGGGACATCCTGAACGCCATCTGCTGAGAAATAATGAAAGTAAACAACAGAACTGCCACCTAGCAGATATAAATAGATCTATTTCGTTTAAATTCTTTTAGGTCGTGTGGTTTTAAGATTTGCAACAAGGCAGCCAAGGCCATGAGGCGTCAGTATGTGTCTATAAACTCCGCACATTCTTTGAGAAATGTAATTCCGAGGGATGCCAGACCTGAGTTTCAGAGAGTTAAAGGCGATAGTTACATGGTTATGCAACTACTACCTAAGACTGACTAACTCAGTTATGGTATAAAAAAGCCCATATACGCCATTCAAATGTGTATCTCAACTTTGACGACGAGAATGAGAGCTTTTTCTAGGAAAGTTGCCTAAACTCCATCTGTTGAGTAATAATGGAACTAGTTGTTATAATTTTTAATAATGCATGGGCTGAAAATCCCAGAATGGAGGAATATTTGCTCCAACTGAGATTGGTTAACTCAACTAGGATGGAATTGGCCCTTAGAAATTTTTCCAGTTTAAGATTAGACTCCGGACTTCTCCAGACCTTGACAACTGGTGATATAATTGCACATCAAGAAAGATGAAGTCCCCCTAGTGAGTAAAAAAGAAACTAATCAACAGAATTGCCATATATATATATTGAGCATGATAGGATATATATTTGGAGAAGTTCGCTTGAACTCCACATAATACTGACGTCGACGAGTATTTATGAAGTAATCATAAATTCCCGAACTCCATCTAGTGAGTCATAATGAAACTAATCAGTTCAACTACCATATACTGAACATGAACAGCCCTTTCTTGACTTCATTTGACTATTTAGAGTTTATTGGTGAGTAGCAATTAAACTAACTGACATCTAGCAAGTATAACAGGAAGTAATCATAATTTAAAATGCTATTTGGAGACGTCTGCTTGAACGCCACCTAGTGAATAATAACGAAGCTAATCAGCTCAATTGCTGTCTGGCTAATATAAATCAAACTGCTCATAACACAGAATTCTATATAGAAGAGGTTGCCTAAGTTCCACCTAGCGACTAGTAATGGAACTAACCAACAGACCTGCCATCTAACAAGTACGTATAAATCGAACGGGCCATAATTTGAAACGCTTGCAGAGGAACGGTCTAATCCTTAGCATATTGCCACCTAGTTATTAGTAATGAAACTAATCAAATTAACTGCCGTCTGGCGAGCATAAATCGAACTGTTCGTAATTGGAATGTTTATTATACAGATTAAGACCGTCGCTTGGCTACCTTTTAAAAGCCAAACGAAAGCGGTATGAAGTGAAAGCCAGTTGATTAATCTATTTCCTTTAGCACATTTCTGTTACGTCTGATTATTTTTGATGGCAACTTTTCCGACAGTTTAAATAATCGTTTGACACTTGCAAGAGAAGAACTTCATTCGTTGTGCGGTTGTTGTTTTTTTTTTGCACGTCTTCCGCTTCGGCGGCATTAGCGATAAGTCACGAGACGTTTTTCCGTCACCACACCGTTGCGTGCTCTAATCCGATTCACGCAAGAAACAGTCTCGTGGTTCATTTTATCAACAGGTCTGCGAGTACACGCCAGGATAAAACACTGGACCACATTAAAAGTTCTTGCATTATCTCATGAAATGCGGCTTTCTGAGGGATTACTCTATCCGAGTCTTAATCCGACCTGAGAAATAGACCTTTTTGTTCCATGCCGCGAAAACATTTCCGGTTGAAAAGATGTTAGGCTTAAAGTTATACGTTCACTCATACAATCTACTTTGTTGTTCATTTCAACCCACCAGCTGATTGTACATTTCCACTTCCCAAGTATTCCAACAGTCAACGCAGCTGTCTTCTGCCAGCTCAAACAGTTCAAATTCATTTATTTTACATTTCTGCTTCTCGAGTATTCCAACAATGTCAGTCGTACATTTCAAACAGTTCAAATTCATTTATTGTTCATGAATTTGAACAGCAGTCAACGCAACTGTCTTCTGCAAGTTAAAACAGTTCAAATTAATTTATTGTACATTTCTGCTTCCCGAGTATTCCAACAATATCAGTCGTTGTACATTGCAACAGTCAACGCAGCTGTCTTCTGCAAGCTCAACTAGTTCAAATTCATTTATTGTTCATTTCCGCTTCCCGAGTATTCCAACAATATCAGTCGTTGTACATTGCAACAGTCAACGCAACTGTCTTCTGCAAGTTCAAACTGACAATTGAAATTCATTTATTGTACATTTCTGCTTCCCGAGTATTCCAACAATATTAGTCATACATTTCCAACAGTCAATGCAACTGTCTTCTGCAAGCTTAACCAGCTCAAATTCATTTACTGTACATTTTTTGCTTGCCGAGTATTCCAACAATAACGGTCGTTGTACATTGCAACAGTCAACTGTCTTCTGCAAGTTCAAACTCACAGTTCAAATTCATTTATCTTACATTTCTGCTTCCCGAGTATTCCAACAATGTCAGTCGTACATTTCAAACAGTTCAAATTCATTTATTGTTCATGAATTTGCAAGCTCAAACAGCTCAAATTCTTTTATTATACATTTCTGCTTCTCGAGTGTTCCAACAATGTCAGTCCTACATTTCAAATTCATTTACTGTACATTTTGGCTTCCCGAGTATTCCAACAATATTAGTCGTACATTTCCAACAGTCAACGCAACTGTCTTCTGCAAGCTTAACCAGTTCAAATTCATTTACTGTACATTTTTGCTTACCGAGTATTCCAACAATAACGGTCGTTGTACATTGCAAGAGTCAACTGTCTTCTGCAAGTTCAAATTCATTTATTTTACATATCTGCATCCCGAGTATTCCAACAATGTCAGTCGTACATTGCAACAGTCAACATAACTGTCTTCTGCAAGCTCAAACAGCTCCAATTCTTTTATTGTGCATTTCTGCTTCCCGAGTATTCCAACAATATCAGTCGTTGTGCATTGCAACAATCAACGCAACTGTCTTCTGCAAGTTCAAACTGACAGTTCAAATTAATTTATTGTACATTTCTGCTTCCCGAGTATTCCAACAATATTAGTCGTACATTTCCAACAGTCAATGCAACTGTCTTCTGCAAACTTAACCAGCTCGAATTCATTTACTGTACATTTTTGCTTACCGAGTAGTCCAACAATAACGGTCTTTGTACATTGCAACAGTCAACTGTCTTCTGCAAGTTCAAACTGACAATTGAAATTCATTTATTTTACATTTCTGCTTCCCGAGTATTCCAACAATGTCAGTCGTACATTTCAAACAGTTCAAATTCATTTATCGTTCATGAATTTGAACAGCAGTCAATGCAACTGTCTTCTGCAAGCTCAAACAGCCCAAATTCTTTTATTGTACATTTCTGCTTCCCGAGTATTCCAACAATATCAGCCGTTGTGCATTGCAACAATCAACGCAACTGTCTTCTGCAAGTTCAAATTCATTTACTGTACATTTCACTTTCCGAGTGTTCCAACAATGTCAGTCCTACATTTCAAACAGTCAACGCAACTATCTTCTGCAAGCTGAAACTTCATTTATTGTACATTTCTGCTTCCCGAGTATTCCAACAATATCAGTCGTTGTGCATTGCATCAATCAACGCAACTATTTGCAACGCAAGCCTTTTGTGGCAATGGGAAATTGTGGGAGCGAAGTTAAAAAATATGTAATTAATGATATTGAAATTTCGCAAGATTATTTAATGAAAAAACTTTCAAGCCTACAGACTAGTAAGGCTCCTGGAGTTGATGGAATATACCCTATAATCTTGAGAGAGGCGGCAAGCGAGTGCATTGAACCACTGAGGCTGGTTATGCGAGCATCACTAGACTCTGGGGAGATTCCCTTGGATTGGAAAAGTGCAAATGTATCTCCCATACATAAGGGTGGCTCTAAAAGTGAAGTGGGAAATTATCGACCTGTCAGTCTGACTTCAGTAGTAGGGAAAATCATGGAGGCATTGATCAAGGGTGGAATTCAGGATCATTTGGATCGAATTGAAATTCTCAAGGATACTCAGCATGGTTTTGTAAAGGGAAAATCATGTTTAACAAATCTGGTTCGCTATTTCGAAAGGGTCACTCACGAGCTGGATTTAGGGAATAATTTCGACATTGTTTATTTAGATTTCAGCAAAGCTTTTGACTCAGTCCCACATGAGCGGTTGCTTTATAAGCTGGAACAGGTTAGGTTGGAATCACTGGGAAAATCCTTAGATGGATAGAAGGATGGCTTCAGGGCAGGAGGCAGAGGGTTGTGATAAATGGCTATTCCTCAGATTGGGTTGATGTAAGAAGTGGGGTTCCCCAAGGATCAGTATTAGGACCACTGTTGTTTTTAATTTTCATAAACGACATTGATGAAGGGATAGAGGGCGTGATGTCTAAATTTGCAGATGACGTTAAAATTGGTAGAGTAGTTAATGATCACTGTCAAACTGAGCTTCTTCAGAGAGACCTAGATAGACTTCAAGAATGGTCAGAAAAATGGCAGCTGTGCTTTAATCCAACAAAGTGTAAGGTATTACACCTGGGAAACAGTAATCCCAAAATAACTTATTCACTTGGTGGAGTTCAACTAAACCCAGTACTGGAGGAAAGGGACTTGGGTGTTACGATACAGTCAGACATGAAATTCTCTGAGCATTGTAAACAGGTTGCAAGGAAGGCCCATGGTGTCCTATCGATGATCTATCGAACTTTTTCAAGTAGAGATAGGGACGTGATAATCCCATTATATAAGGCCTATGTTAGACCACACTTGGAATACTGTGTTCAAGTATGGAGACCGCACCTAAAGAAAGACATCGAGCTTCTTGAAAGGGTGCAAAGAAGGGTAACTCGCCTGGTGAGATCGGCAAAAGGGCGTCCTTATGAAGAAAGACTTCGAATATGTGGGTTGCAGAGTTTGGAAACTAGACACCTTAGAGGAGATTTGATTGAGGTGTTTAAGGCTCTGAGAGGCATCAGTAAAATGAATGAGGACAAAATTTTCAAGATTATAAATGATGCTAGAACTAGGGGACATAAATTCAAGTTACGCGGGGAAATGTTTAGATTGGACTGCAGGAAGTTTTATTTTAGCCAGCGAGTTATAAATTACTGGAATAAGTTGCCTTCATGGGTGGTGGAGGCCGACAGTTTGGGGAAATTCAAAGGTCATCTGGATAGTACTTTCGGGTAAGGGAAGCGCATAGGATGATAGGATTAATTTCCTTTTTATTTAATTTTTAATTTCATTTTATTATTTTTATTTATTTATTAATTATTATTATTTATTTATTTAATTTTTGTTTTTATCATTGTTTTGTTCGGATTTTTTTTTTTTTTTTTTTGGCTGGTGCAGCATAAGCCATAGGCTTTCTTGCACCATACGGCCGTTACTAATACTAATACTAACTATCTTCTGCAAGCTGAAACTTCATTTATTGTACATTTCTGCTAACCGAGTATTCTAATACCCAACAATATCAGTCGTACATTGCAACAATCAAAAGAGCTCTCTTCTGCAAGCTCTTCAAATTCACTTATTTTAAATTTCAACAGCTTGGCTATTTTTTATTATTTAAAATCGTGCATATTTTGTACGTTAAATGCCTTTTTATTGCTTTTTTTTTAAAAAAAAAAGAAGAAAAATAAAATTAAAAAGAGCAAATATTCGTCATAAATGTTAAAAGCTTGTTATGAAATGGAAATGAGTCTGCATAGTCCAGCGTTCAGAGTTAGAGCATTATCGGGAGATTTAGTGCTCGCAGTAACCCCGCTGACATGCCCTAAGTCGACACGGAGACAATTAAATCTGTTCCGAAGAAGAAACATCCATCACGTGGCTTAGAGGCACTAGGTTACGACGATAACATCTGCATCCATTTCCGGCCATAGTGAAACCATAGATGCTCTTCGTCTTCAGAACGCGGCACGTATTTGATGGTCGGGGGTCAGATCTCACGGAGACTTAAGTTTCTATTGATTCTCCTTTAGCGATGCCGGATAAAAAAAAGAAGCGGATGTCGCTCGTACATTTTCCTCATATCTTTCCATACGTCCCGAGGTTACACTTTTTAACTCTTCTTCAAGGTAAGGCTTAAACTTCCAAGATAAGAAACCTCAATTTTTTTCTTATCTCAAGGACAACATCCTCTGTGTTTGTAGCCAAAGGAGAGAAGAAGATGGAAGACCGGTTGTAATAAAGATAGTCATAATGCGAGGCATTTATGGTTGGTGCGATAACATTGGAGTGTTATGATCGTAATTACTAGTGAGGTTGGTTAGGACCGTGTATGGGAGGAGATTGAGAGGGTATGTTAAGAAGCGTAAGGTCACTGAGGTTAGGAAGGGTTGCCCACGGAGATGGTGGTGGCATTTAGTGCGCAGTGGAATCATTCTGTACACAGGGTGGGCAGTGAAGGCTTCTGTTTGAATGAATGTTTTAATTAAAAATCTCAATGGTTTATTTATACACTGCCCTACCATTAATATCAGGACATCTGCCTTTAGACAAAAAAAAAAAAAAAAAAAAAAAGAGCTTTTATTGTGTCATTTAATATTTTTTATAAATGTCAGGTGATATGTTCCTCCACTCGGCCTTTAACGCAGCCACCAGTTCCGTCTTGGTCTTTGGGCGATTTCGACGTGCACGTACCCAACGATCTACTACATCCCAAAGATGCTAATAGGGTTCAGATCACTCTGGGCTGCCCAATCCAACTTTTCCACACCCATACCCTCAAACCACTCTGTCACGACCAGAGCGGTATGGCATGGCGCGTTGTCTTGCTGATACAGGATGGGTCTTCCCCGAAGTATTTCCATAATTTTGGAAGTGCATAATTGTCCAGGCTGTCCTGGTATTGGACAGCATTTATGGTTTTGTCGATAACGATTAATGGGCCCAAGCCAAGCCATGAAAGGAGCCCGATACGATGACACTGCCTCCACAAAGCTTCATTGTTGGGAGGATGCAATCAGGAAGGAACTGTTCCCCTGGCATTCACCACACCCAAGAACGGCCATCAGACTAGTAGAGTGCGAACCTCGACTCGTCTGTCCATTGGACTGTTTTCCACTGCTCTACAATCCAGGATTCGCACTCCTTACACCATGTTAATCGGCGTCTAGCATTTGTTGAGGTGATCAGTGGCTTGTGAACAGCTGTACGACCGTTGTAACCCATATCATGGAGTGTCCTTCGTGTTGTACTAGTGCTGACATTAGTCCCAATACTCTCACAGAGGGTTTGTGTGGCTTGAGACAATGGCAAATACGATTTGCGCTCACAGTTCTTCGCAGAATTCTCTTGTTCCGTTCTGTTAGTTTTCGGGATTTACCAGACTGTTTTTTTGGCAGATTCAGTCCCATTCCTCTCCCATTTACATATGACGTCACTAACCGTTGACCCAGGGATCCTCAGAGTGACTGCGATATCTCGTACAGAACGCTTGCTTATGTGGCATCCTACTATCATTCCACGTTGGAAGTCTGTAAATTCTATTGAATGTGTCATCTTGCGTGCCCACTTTTGCAATTATCTGTTCGAAGCCCAGTGTGCTTATTTATAGCAGTTTCTGTGACGTGTTGCATGCATAGGACCTGTTTCCCTATCCATGGAGGAGTGTCCGGATATTAATGGTAGGGTAGTGTATATCAAATTATTCAGATGGCGATTATGAGGTTTAACGAAAGCAGTGCTGTTGTGTGCTTAGGTTTGTAGTAATTTCATTTATATGATCTTCGGATAAAAATGAACATTATTTTGAATTTTTTTTTTTTTTTTTTTGGTATGGTTTTATAAGTTTTTTGAAGATTTACGTGTCTCTGATCCTCTAGGGCACCCGAGAGGATTTAAGCAGAAATTGCTCAACCTGTTTTTTGTATGCATATCCTACTACGTCTGTGGTAAACAATAAATACGTATTTGTTATTTTATCTACGTTGCAAGAGTAGTTTATTTAAGTTTCAGCAATGCTTTTTTTTTTGTACATTTCAACATACGCGGTATAATTATAACTTTTCTGTGGATGCTGTATCTTCTACATTCTGCAAGAAAAAATACGGAGGTTAAAAACTGACACTTTTCTACAAAGCATGCGAAAAATCCACGTGTGCTCAAAGAATTGTAATGGTTTGGCGATTCTAATTTCCCTAGATGGCGCAATTCTCTTGACTGATGGGATATCGTAAATCAAGCTGTCTATTTGTGCACTGAGTGTCAAATAACCAGAATCTAAAAAGGTTTCTGCAAGATTCGGACCTGGTGTTGTGTGCTTGAATCCTAATAAGGTAATTCCAGTTCCTAAGTATGCTATTGCCATGGCAACGGTGCCAGATGAATAACACAAGTTTTCTTCCTTTTTTTTTTTCTCTTTTGCCCAGCAGGTTTCTGCATTGGTTTTCGTTTAAGTAAGAGGTGTACTCAGGGCGATAAAAATCTTTGATGTCAGGGGGAGATGATCCGCGGGCCTTCAATCTAAGGGGTCTTGAGATAGAGCTGGAATAGTAAAATGTTGTTCGTTCAATGGAAATCGAACTTGGTTTTATTCCATACCCATATAAAGCCATAACATTGCTTCGTTCGCTCTTTCCAGACTAATATTATTGATTATAACTGATAGCCTCAGATTTTGTAGACGCTCTAGGCTATTCTCCATCACTCCCATCACCCAAATGTCGACTTTATTTTCTTTTTTCCTTTTTTTGTTTCCCTATTTAACGAGGCCGATCAATATTTGCAACCATTCAAACCTCGACCAACTTGGTGACGTCATTTGCGTGGCGAACGCAATCCCCCCCGGAAAGGCTCGGGTCGCGTGACAGCTAACATATCTTCTGTTTTACTATTTGCTAGATTCCGGGAGGCGTAAAGGACCATAGCTGTCAATCCTTCCGATTTCTGTAACTGCGATCTGTCACATGGGGGGTAATGCAGGTAGAAATACAACCCCCTGAGGAATATTAATGACACTCCGAAGAAATGGTTGCGCGAGTTAAAATTGATGTAAATTGGGGTTTTATTTCGAAGTGATGGAAAGATCATCCGTCATTTGGTTCTGTTGCTAGACAGCGCGCGACTAAAACAGGCTTCTTTGCTATTCAAGACTTTTTTTTGTTGTTGTTAGCGCATCAGCTTCTGTGACCATAATGCACCTCCCAAAGATTTTGCATTTTACTGTGATCCAAGCCCGAGGTGGGATTCGAACCCGGCACCTTTGGGTTGCTAGGCAAGCACTTTACCCACCTGGCTAGCCCAGTCGGCTTCAAAAGACTGAGTTAATTCTAAGAAGACTAACGCGGAAGACCCATCACAAGGACCAAACTAGGTTCATCATAACCTTCAGGCTGCTCTCAACTCTTTTGTTAATTGAGTTGCTTTGAATGGTCTGGAGGTTAATCCTAGAAAATGCTGCTCAATTTCATTTGCAGCTTCGAGGAAAACAAAGATTTTAGTAAACCAATATTATTTACATCAAGGAGATGCCGATTTCCAGAGTTGCCGAAGTTAAAGATCTGGGAGTTACTTTTACCACTGGATGTGGGTTTGATAAACATATTAGAAATATATTAAACCAAGAGAAAAAAGAAATTGGCTTCATTAAACGCCAGACGTACAGATTTCAAGATTCTCAGTTCTCTGTACTCCTATCCAAAACAACTGTACTCCTTATACTGGAGTTTGCTTCTCCTATATGGAATCCACGCTACGCATACTTGATACAGCAAATAGAATCGCTGCAGATGAAATTCATCCACTATTTTTAAGACGTAATTCCATGTTTTACCACAGAATCTTCTACCCGAATCTCTGTTCCTGCTTCAATGTTTGGAAACTCGGGGACCAGTTCTCGATCTAAAACTGTTGTGCCATATCATCACTGGTTCTACCTACCTGCCGGATCATCTATGCCATATTGATCTTCACACTCCAGCGGTAGCTACTAGACAGAAGACTACATTCCACATTGGTAACTCTAGATTAGAGATATCCAGGAACTCCTTCTTCAAAACAACATCGACACTCATGAACAAGTTTGATCTGGATATGGTTGTGAACAAGAAAGTTTCGCAGAACTATTTGCAGTAGATTGATTGGCTGACAAATGGTTCTGGGTTAAAGATGGCCTCATTAATTCGTCTGTGTGTGATGAGGTCTCCTTCAGCTACCTGCTCTCTGCGATTTGGTTCACAGAACTGGAATTGATATCATAAATACCTTTTGTTATTTCCTTGAATTGTGGACTTTTCCCGTTTGATGAACTTTCATTGTACAAAGTGTGCTATTCTACTATTTATGTTTGGTACAATCTTTGTTCTCTTATCTTTTTTCTGAAATACTCACATTGTCACTACTATTTGGGCTATTGACAAGGACTTCAACTTATTGCAGGACACTTCATTAGTGAAAACAAACCTTTACTTATTCGATCTCAGGTTGTATTTAATGCTCTTAATACATTTGCTACACGTGTCTTCGAAGAGATTAACTTCGATCAGTTAACTCAAGATAGACTGTTCTTGTGACTCTTTGTACTTATAGGTGTGGTCTATAGAAAAGTGACTTCTAACTACGAGTTCTCATAGTGATCACTTGTATTAGATGGTAACAATATTATTGTTATATATTAGAACTACTGTATTTCTACTACCTCTGAAGATTCTTCTTTTTGATCCTTGGAAATGCTACTCCAGTGGATTATCCTTTTGGATCTGTATTGTTTGGTGAACTGTTGAAACCAACTTGGACATAGTACACATATTTGTTAATGATGAATCTTTCCCTATTAATGGAGTTTGATGGGGTGAAAATTGGTCCATGATATTTGAACTCTTCCTCAAAGACAGGAATGTCCTTGAGGAGCTTCCTCTGTTTGCTGATCCTGATACTAGGATGGGACTTTTGGTAAAATGCTAAGCGCCGGTCATGGCACAAGCCACACCACGAGAAGTATAAAAGCGGCTAATGGGGGAAACCTTGGGGTCCTCAACACTTAAATACTTAATACTCATAATTTGTCAATCTGATGTTAAATTAAAACAAATGAACGAAAGTGATAATCCTATTAATTGGATTCTCTTCAAAAGCCAAGACGAGAGAGTTCATACAGGATTTTGTTACTGGGAACGCAACGTTTCTTACTAAATTATAATCGCAGCTGTAATTTATGCAATTTCATATTTTCTTGGAATTTATTGTTTTCTTGGAATGGAAACTCAAGTACTGAGTTTCTTTATTTTGTGGAAGTAATAAAACTTGGGAATGTACAGGATCTGCTGAAAGAGGCGCTCTTTAGTGTGGTTAAAGACGGCCTGTGTGTATGTATGTGTGTGTGTGTTTAATCACAATCCCTTCGGCCAGCTGCTACCGTCCATTTAGCGAGAGCAAGGGGGAAGGACCCCCCACCCCCAAGTGGTAGAGGAAACTCCGTTAGACAAACAAAGGAAAGTTGATGTACTGAAACGCACTGATTGCATTACGGAAGAGAATAACTTATCCAAGATTACCTATGGAGGGAATTTTTCGTCCTCATTAGAGATCTTGTATGCGATGCACTTTAGCTCCTTTACTGACTGAAGCATTTTTTATTTATTTTATTTTATTATTTTTTTACACGTGTATAATTTGCGAGTTGCATTACGATCAGTTTAACGGGTGAAATGTTTCAAAAACTACCACCCATACCCCCCTTTCCTTTTCTATCACCTTTTTCTGTTAATTATTCACTTTATGCAATTAAGATTAAATTACTTTAATAATAAACAGTCAATAAATCGAAATTGTAAATTTAATTATACTCATTCGGACAATTTCTTGAATTATTTGTGTTTCACGTGTGAAAAAAGTAATATTTGTAGTGAAAATATTGTTTGATTACAGTCACTTTGTTTGTCGCAAAGCAAAGGTATTGCGTCAGATGACGCTTCTATTGCATCAGACAGTAATTGCACGGTATTGCATCAGCCGTTTCTATAAATACCGCGTTGGAAGGGTATACACGCTCATTAGTATCCTGTTTTGCGGAGGTGTAAGCATGGCTCCATATGTTCAGTTGACACCAAGAAAAAAAAGTGTAGCTGTTGCTCTGTCCCAGGAAGGGCTTTCTAGGCGTGCTATTGCTGATAAAATAGGCTGCTATCAGTCAACAGTATTCCGGGTGCTGAAATTAAAAGGCGAAACCGGTGATGTGAAGAGAAGACCTGGATCAGGCCGTAAGGGGTGACTACGCCTTCCCAAGATCGATATTTGAAACAGCTATGCCTTCGTAATCGCCATGCTAGTGCTCCTGATCTAAAACTGAACTTTGAGATGACCTCTGGTGTTGAAACAAGTGCACGAACTATCCAAGGTCTGCATGCCTATCGGCCCAAGAAGAAGCCTTTGTTGACTCAACAAATGAGGAAGAAGCTACTTTCTTGGGCTAAAACGCATGTTCATGGACAAAAGAGCAATGGGACACTGTCATCTTTTCTGACGAATCGAAATTCAACCTTCATGGCTTGGTTGGGAAGCGATATATCAGAAGACGAAAATTGGAGACGTACCATCCTAGCTGCATAACACCGACTGTAAAGCTCCCCGCGGTCTGGGGTGCATAACAAGCCAAGGGGTGAGGCGAATTAAGTTTATTAACGGAACGGTGAATGCAGTAACCTACACTGCTATCTTGGAGGATAGCCTGAAACCCGTTATTAGGGGTCATCACACAGACGTCCAAAACTGCATTTTATAACAGGACTCAGCACCTTGCCACACAGCAAAATTGGTAAGTTTTATGCTATTTAGATTTAATGATGAGTTTGTCTTCTTGTCTCACAAGGCTTAAAACATACTTACACCAATGTTTTCCCTCGTTTTTCTCCCTTAAGGTGCAGTCATACCTCAGAAATGCTGGTATTACAGTGCTGGACTGGCCCGGCAACAGTCCACAGATTTGAACCCTATTGAAAATTGTTGGTACATAATGTAGTCTAAAATTGCTCAGAAGAAGCCAACGAGCAAGATTAAGATGCAGGAGAGCATTGTAAGGGTGTGGTACCACGAAATTGGGAAACCGTATATCCAGAAGTTGATTAACTCTATGCCAGATCGTTGCAAGGCTGTAATTGCAGCTCGAGGTGGAACAACAAAATATTGAGGACTTATTTTGCTGATTTTGCAATAAAATGTATATTTGGTTGTCATAATTGCTATTTGCATCTCATATTTCCATTAATTACACATTTTACCCTTTGGGAACATATTTATGGCAATTAGGTATATCAGGTGGAGTCTTTTTATTGGATTTCCTTCACAGAGATATACACCGATGAGCCAAAACATTATGACCTCATACCTAATATGATGTTGGTCCTCCACGTGCAGCCAAAACAGCTCGTACCCGGAGAAGCATGGACGCTACAGGATTTCTAAATGTCTTGTAGTATCTGGTACCAACACGTAACCAGCAGATCCTTTAACTCCTGTAAGGTCCGTGGTTGAGATGCCGCAGATCGGAGTTGCTGTTCCAACACAAACCACAGATGCTCGATGGGATTGATGTCTAGGGAATTTGGAGGACAGGGCAATACCTGGAAGTCTTCTTCATGTTCCACGAATCAGTCTCAAACAATCCGGGCGGTGTGGCACGACACATTATCCTGCCATAAAAGGGTGTAGGCGGTCAGCAATGATGTTTAGGTAACAAAGTGTGTTGAGGGTCAAACGGCACCAGGAATTTCTCCCATCTCCGCAATGATGTTTAGGTAGGTAGTTAGTTTATGTATAACTGTCTCTGGTGGCGCCCAGACTGATGTCCATCTCCACCTATATTCATGTATCTAAGCAGGACATCCAAAAAAAAAATAAAAAATATATATAGCAGTTGTGCAAGTCTGATGGGTGCCAGCGTCTCCCGCTTCTAGGCTGCCGAAACCTAGGAGCAAAAAAAAAAAAAAAAAAAAAAGATGTTTCGGTAAAAGGTGTATTTAGTGTCAGACGGCACCAGGGGTTCCCCCATCTCCGTGTAGTTTTCATTATGGGTGTACCAGTTCGCTGGAAATGCCAGAGATTTGAAGTGTATGGATATTGTTTGTGTAGTGCCGTGTACCGTTGTTCATCTGGTCGTTTAGACGCTGGACCCCGGCTGAAGCCCAACGTTGTCCCACCTTCGCCCCGTGGAGGCAGACCAGGAACCCAGTAGTTTTAGTTTCACTCTGGTAGGTCCTGTCACCCAATTTCCTGAGATTTCAGTGGCTAGGACCTAAAAAAAAAAAAAAAAATTTGGAAATCGCTGGATAAAATGGAAGCCGGAAGGTTGATATCAACGCAGTTACATTTGTACTTATGAATTTTGATAGCTCTGTGGGGCGTACGCTGTTTAGGCAGAGAAGGGGAGGAAGGGAGAAGGGGTCGCCTTCTGTATTCTATATACAGAAGGCGACCGCAGAGTTGGCAGTGGGACATGTCCGTGTCCCACAAGTGCCAAAAAGGCACCGCGCTAATTATTATTATTAGCTATACGTTGCAAGGAAGCCTGAGGCTTATGCTGCACCAGCCAAAAAAAAAATTCTCCAGTTACCCTGAGAGAGAGAGAGACAGACAGACAAAAGTAGAAGGAAATCACCAAGAAAGAGAAGAATGATGATATCCAGCTCAGGACCCTGGGTGTGCCAAGCCCATACTCACCAGATGTGAGCCCGTGGGGATAAAGGCTCTGTACAGGTCGTCATATGGTGCCTTTGCAGCATCACTGCATTTGTCTAGTCCGGTGTAGTTGTTTGTTTCTTGATGGCTTCAGTCCAGTGGGTGTGACAAGTCATGTTACAAGACTGCAGTGTCTCTGCTGACTTGTTGGGTCTGGCTTACCACAACACGCACAGGTCCAGGTCCCTTCCAAGTGTCATTTGTCTCTTCTTCCTTTGTAACATGGCTTTATGGTGTCAGTCCGGTGTTCCTTTCTTGAGGGGGGGTTTGTCCCATCTTTGTTTATTGAGTTTTCGCGTTGTACTTGGCTGGATATGTCTCCGCTATCTGTCATTTTAGACTGGGGTTTTTCAGTTTGGCCCATCTCGATAGATGGCTATTAATGTCTTTCTTCTGGAGAAGAGTTCTTGTGCATAGCGGCTGAGGGCTGTGAGCTCCTCGGGCGTGTCTAGTAGGTGGTGTTTCCTCATTGTTCGGTACGTATTGGATCCTTGTGATTAGGAGGCTTCTAAAGTCCTCATACAACTCACACTCATGCATAATATGCTGCCATGTTTCCTGTTCTCCGCAGGTACAGCCAGAGTCTTCTGTGATTCCCAGTGCATTCAGTTTGGCTTTGAATGGCCCATGGCCCGTGAGTATAAAGGGTGTGTTTAATCCCGGGTATAGCCACGCTGGAGCCTTTGGATATAGTTTGGTGGCGTACGGGATAAATTTGCGTGCTATCGCCCCCTTGCTGGTTTCGCTCCACCTGTTGCCATTTCTGTGTCAAGTGATCTACTATCCTTTGTTTTTCTCTCTTCCAATTGTTGGTAATGTCGATGGTAAAGTCATTTTATCGTGGTCGGCGTTCCCTTGGATAGATGATACATAAGCCCGCAGCGGGTCACTATCCAGGTCCAGAGGTTGTACCCCTGCCAGGACCTGCAGTGCACTTGTGCTTACTGTACGAGACGCCCTTGTTATTGTGAGCAAAATGTTTCGTTGAATTGTCTGCATTAATCTTCTCTTCACTGCAGTACCCGCTTTCACATACCATACGGGAGACTGTAAATGATAACCGGGATAAAGATTGCTTTATAGCACAGGGATAGGGTCCTCCTGTTCGGTCCCCGATCCCTGCGTGTAACTCTGGCCACCAATGCCGCATATTTTCTGAGTTTATCTTTTAGGTATGTAAGGTGTGGCTTGAAGGATAAATTTCGATCAAGGATGATTCCAAGGTATTTAATCTGATTTGACAGTTTATTGTTTTACCCGCTATATTGATTTGCGGTGGTCTTCTGAAGTTTAAGTTGCCCTTGAGTAGTACTGAATTTGTCTTCTCGGGCGAAATTTTGAGAGTATGGAGCATGGCTCAGTCCTGTAGGATTCGAACGGCTCGGTTTGCATGTGCCTCCAGTCCGGATCGTGAGTCCGCCGCAATCATCAGCACCAATTCGTCCGCGAAGGCTTGGGCCTCGACTTCTCCCAAGTCCATGGTGAGTAGTTCATCGAATACCATGTTCCACAAGAGCGGCACCAGGACGGATCCCTGAGGGCAGCCCCTGCGGATTGGCCTGTTTAAGATTCGGAAGGGTATCACTACCTGTACCAGTCTGTCTGTGAGGTAAGCTTTAATGCTGTTGTATAAATTCATTGGTACTTTTGCTGCCCTGAGCCTGGCCAGGAAGCTCGGCCACCAAAGGGTGTCGAATGCCCTGGCAAAGTCCACTGCTATAACGAGGAAGTACTTCTTAGTCCATTGAGCTGCTTTTGTGACCAGGCCCTGGATGGCTTCAATTGTCGATGATCCTGGTGTGAATCCATACTGCTTGGATGTGTTTAGATTTGCTTTGTGGTAATGCTGTTGTAATCTCTTGTGCAGTAGTCTCTCATGTAATTTGCTTAGCGTTGAGAGCAGAGCTATTGGCCGATAAGAATTCGGTAATAACTGTGGTTTGGTTGGGTTCATGGGTATCAGCTTTAGATTGGCTGTTCTCCATCTAGATGGGAACTGGCATATCTTTAGGCAGTAGTTGAATAGTCGAAGTAGAAGTTCTGGGATGGTTTCTGTAGCTGTTTTGATCATCTCTGGTTCTATTAGATCCGGGCCGGGACATTTTTTGTTCCTTGTTCTTGCCGCAGCTTCGTGCAGTTCATCTATTATGAATGTGGGCTCTATTTGGTGTGTTATATATTCCTCGTTTGCCTGGAAAATTGCCTGCTGGTCCTTCGTTAGTAGTTCGGGCGGATCTTGTACTATGGCATTTAGTATGTTTGTAACTGATTCCTCCCAGGTTGTGGTTATGTCTCCCTGCGGCGTTTTTTGTTGCAGTTATCACTTCTCCCCTGGGTAGTTTATTTGTGGTTATTTTGTACACCACTCCCCAGGGGTCGTTGTTTCCTGTTATCTGGACGAGTCTTTCCCAGGATGTCCTCTTATTATTTGTTATTGTCTCTGTATGTAGGTTCCTGATTTGCCTATATTGTTGTCTCAGTTCCGTTACTTCATCAGGGGGCCATGTTGCTCGGGCCCTCTGGTCAGTACTAGTCAACTCTGGTCAGTTTTGCACCTGTCTCTGGAGCTCCGGTGTCCACCAGGGCATGATCCAGGATGTGGGGGTTTCCTCTTCATGGCTGCTTTGGCGGAACTGGTGATATAGTGGGTTATTTCTCGGTGTAGCTACTCCGGATTTTCTCTTCCTCTGCCTCTTTCCTGTACGACCAGTTTCTCCAAATATTGTTGTTCTCTGGCGAGGAGGTGTTCTCGGAATATGTCCCAGTTTGCCTTGCCTATTGCAAACCTGTACTGCATGTGTCTGGTAACTGTTGTTCTGTTAGGTTTCTTTCTATACAATATGAGCGGCCTGCGGCTAGGCAGCCCCATTTTCAGCAGGGTTCGATGTACTGTGTGTTGTGCCACATTACTCCCGTCACCAGCATTCCAATTACAGGCGAGTTGCGCCACAGTCGCCCTTCTGTTGCTACGTACCATCCTGGAGAGCCTTCGCTCACCTCGAGCATTGATAAGCCATGGTAATCCAACACCTCGCTGGCGGTTGGTAGGTTTCCCCCTCCTTGAACCACTTTCGGTAGGTACTAACCACGGCTGACCGTGAGCATCCCACCAGCCGTGCCGTTTCGGATATGCTCTTACCCAATCGTCTGGCCATTACAATTTGACCTTTGCCAAACTCGCTTAAGTCCGCAGCCCTTTCCATCTGTAGAACAATAGTAACATTAATTAACGGAGCTCAGTAATAGGTGTTTTTTATACCGTGTCCCGACCCACGTACGCGCCGTAGTTCACCTGCAGTTTCTTCGATTTGCATGACGACTCGCTGGTTATAATGTTTTGGCTCATCGGTGTATATCCCATCTAACAAATGCATTTCGAACATTTCTGCAACCCACAATGCAGCGCAAAACCATTATTTTCAAAATTCAAGTACTGCAGTTTTTTGTCCCCCGCTGTAAATTTCATATTTGAATCTCGCGTTGAAACACTTTCGCGCAATGTAAATTGCACATTTGAACTTTTGGGTGTGTTGTCAATTTCGCATTTGAACTTTTGGGTGTGTTGTCAATTTCGCATTTGAACTTTTGGGTGTGTTGACAATTTCGCATTTGAACTTTTGCGTGTGTTGTCAATTTCGCATTTGAACTTTTGCGTGTGTTGTCAATTTCACATTTGATTTATTTTTATTTGGACTCTCCTGCGATGTGAATTTTACATTCAGTTGCTTTCACATATCTGATTTGTATTCGAATTAACCCGAACGCTGCTAATTTTGTATTCGGGATTCTTTTGCCCAATTGTTAATTTTACGCCTAGAATAACAACCAAATTAATATGTAAAATTTTCGGAGAATTTCAGAATTAAAAAAAAAAATCTAATTTTTACTCTTTTTTAGCGATAATGCAGCATAAAGTAGTTGTTGATCTCGGCCTTAATCATCGTTTATGAATTTCAAATTTTACATAATTCCTCTTGACATCATCGATAATTGCATATTAATACCAGTTCATACCCGTTACAACACAATATTAATAAGCAATTAGCATTTATGTCAAAAGGAATTAGCAAAATCCGAAATATATTTAATGACCAAAGACAAAAACACGTCTCATCCGTTTCATCAATATTAATCTGAAATAATTAAGAAAATAAAACTGAGAGACTAACATTGCTACGAATTTTGAAATAATGGAAAATTTTCGATATTTCTAAAAACAATTTTGAAAATATTTATTCATTAGGCTTAAGTGACTAGAAACTGGAACCAGGTGGCTTCATTAAGGGACGGTTATAAATTATTGTCGAAGTTCAAATCTTCTCTGCCAGTTGATGGTATAAACAAAAGAGATTATTTGAATCAATTATGATTGAGGGAAAGATACAGAAATTTATCTCTATTTCATGAAACCGAACCCGAATTTCCTCGACAGAATCTTCCTCAACATTCTTTAATAACACATGCGCAGTAAGTCAATTTAATTACTTCCTTTTACAACACAAAAGAATTGCTTTTTTTTGTATATAGATGCAATTTTTTTGATTAAAAAAAAGGAAAGAGATTTTGTATAATTTCTCAAGGTGTTTTAAGTATAAGGCGCGCATTCGTTGAACATCTTTTGAAGCAAATTTGAGATGCGTAAGTTCATTAAGTCCTGCAAAGACTTCAATAATATTTAGATTACATTAATATATCTTGTTGCGAGTAAATGGAAGCGCCAGGGAAAAAGTTGCATTTATATTCAACGCGGAGAGCAAGACGAGTAGGGATTTATGTGATAAGAAGAGAGGATTTTGTTTTACATTTGCTGTAATGACATTTTCATGTGTGTGTTCTTATGGGGCATTTGCAACTAATCTATTACAAAATTTAACGTAAGTCTTTTTCTGATTTGGCAAAAATTAAATAAAAGCCCACTTAATCTTTGAAAATTGCCTAAAGAATGAGTTCCGGGGGTTTGGATTATATTAGAAAAGTTGTATGGAGTAAAGAAAAGAAAATTACGTTATCTTATGCACCCAAAGAACACACTGCAGATAAATTTACGTTCTTCAAAATGTTCATTACGTTATCTCCTCTCTCATCCACGTCTTTCTCGATGGAGATAGATTCATGGAGAGTTGTTCACTTCTGTTTACTGGTTCTGAGAGTCCATGGTTATTTTGACAGTACATTTGTTTAGTCTACCTAAATTTGATCAATTAACTGTTCTGGCTTAACTTTTTGGGACTTCAAGTCAAATGTAGACGTTATGTATGTAGATTTAACGGCGTGTCTTACAAAGAAACGTTTATACACTTACCGTTATTGAAATTACCCCACATAAATGGAGTGCATGCTTTCAGCTCATAATATGGAGTGACAGATGTCAATAGAGATAAGAAATGATTAAGATTGTGCATCAATTCAGTAGTATTTAAGAAAATCCGGTGAACATAAATAAGATTCTTCAAGGAGGACACGATACCATTGTTTCCCTCAAGCAGTCATCTCCCTGTGATACTCCAAACGCTGAAGACGATGAAATGGCGCCTGAGGAAGAAGAGGCAACAGATGAAGAGATTACATCCCATTTCTCTCGCTGTTATCTGCTAATCTCTGCCTGACACAGGCCCAGACACAGATGGTGTTAAGACGTTTAAAATCCAAAAGATCTCAAGATCTCTCAAGCCTCCTTTTGAGGTTCTTTTAATATCACCAGAATCCTGAGGACTTTGGTTACCATCCTGTACACAGGAAAGTGCTCAGCAATGTCAATCGTTTGGTTATCGCAACCCACACGACCGGTGCATTCATTTGAGATAATTAAAAGGCCTTCGTAGCCGAGTGGTCAGGAGTGGGAGTGCAATAACATACATTCTTTGAGGATTCAATCCCCTGACTGGTAAATACGGTCGATCTGCCAACCTGGACTATTAATTTGTCATGTTAATCGCTTGTTCACATACGATACAACTAGCCTACAAATTTTTGTGGAAATCCTTGCATTCTTTCTAAGCAATTTCAGCGACGAAGAGTATTTCATTACAGTTGGCTTATCAGAAACAACGTCTTACAGTCATCTTTTTTTTTAAAATTAAAATCTAGATATTTAAATTCAGACATTTTTAAATAAAGAAATAAATAGAACAGAAGTGTTATGCATTTGTTATATATATATTTAAAATTTTGATAAATTGAAGTGGTTTATCTCATGTTCGCGATCAGTTTCTTCTGAAACGACTTTTTTATTCGTAGGTAAGTGGCACCATCACTAACACAGGGCACAGTGTAATATTTCGTGCTGAGTCACTGGATCCAGAGATGATGGTAAATATCACAGAGGGCCCTTTATCATATCGGTACAGGTTCGAAGAAATTCACCTCCACTACGGAAGAACAGATGACAGAGGGTCAGAACATACCGTTGGGGGTTATGCATTTCCTGCTGAGGTAAGTAATTTATTTGAGATCAGTATTTTAGTTTTGTTGTAAAGAGAGGGCCTGGTGATAACTGTTATTTATATACAGTTGAACCTGCACATAGCACCCTTCCTTGAAGATGTTGTAGTAGGGTTTTAGGAGCATCACCGTCTAAGGCTATATTGCTCCTTGTATACCGTCTGCAAATTGCGTGTGTTCTGTGGTCGATTTTATGTTTGCTGGATGAAAAACCCATTTTCCGGGATGAAAAACCACGCTATCCTCGCCTCAGACCGGCTAACGCAGCTATTTTGTGAAAATACTTGTTAATTTCGATCTTGAATAATCTTAAGAAACCTGGTTTGCATTTGAACAATAATCGTTTCTGGAAGTAGTGCTTTCTTTATTATTATTACTTATAAATTGTATTTCTGCATAAATTTTCATTTAAGTTATTTAAATTTCCTTATGAAAATAAGAAAAATTCAGAACTAAAGTAAAAAGCAAACAAAGAATTTGAATGTATAGAGGTCGCTTTTTTCATAACTGAGCTCTGACATCGATGTGTAATTTTTTTATGCGTGTTTATAATTCAGAAACTCTATCTCCGCCTATTCTCTGTAGGTGTAGCTCCACCTGCCGATCATTTCTTTACTTTCCGAACTTAATTTGACTAATGACATTGCTCTTCTGAAAGATGGGGTCTTCGCAGGGGCGTCAGCCGATGTCGCTTGCTGACATGCTCGGTGATGAGACGTTTGCCTATACATGCAGCTTGTGGAGGGGTTAATAAAATGTTCGAATCATGTACCGGAAGTTGTCTTATCCTCTTGGGGACCACGTGAATTAGATTTGGCCATTTGGGTGAGATCTGAGGCGTTTCTTTCCAGCTTTTTTTACTACCATTGTGCTTTCAAGGCTTCTTTTCTGCTCTAAAATTTCATAATTGGAGGGGGAATAAATTTAATGTATGATAGCCTTTTCAACTTGCATGAAATTTCTTTATTCAAACACGTGGCCAAATCATGTGCATTTCAAAATCTAGAAATAATGTAACACGCTCTCAGATGAAATTTACCCTTAAATTTGAATGTTCATTTCAGGCACGTTGAAAGTGCATTTGGCGCGTGCGGTCAGATGAAAATTGCAACTAAATTTGAATGTTTATTTCAGGCACAGTGAAAGTTCATTTCGCGCGTGCTCTTACATGAAATTTACCACTAAATTTGAATGTTTATTTCAGGCACAATGAAAGTTCATTTCGCGCGTGCTCTTACATGAAATTTACCACTAAATTTGAATGTTTATTTCAGGCACAATGAAAGTTCATTTCGCGCGTGCTATTACATGAAATTTACCATTAAATTTGAATGTTCATTTCAGGCACTTTGAAAGTGCATTTAGCGCATGCGCTCAGACGAAAATTGCAACTAAATTTGAATGTTTATTTCAGGCACAGTGAAAGTTCATTTCGCGCATGCTCTTACATGAAAATTTCCACTAAATTTGAATGTTCATTTAGGTGCATTTAAACAGCATAATTTTCTACAAGGGTATGGCAGCTTTAAAATTTAAAGTTTAGAGGGTTTGAGGACGTTATTGGAGAAATTTCGCACAGCGAAGAAGACGGATACGAAAACATGCCAACAAGAACAAAACTAGAAGTATTTGTTTAATTTTTTCGTTTCCTTGGATACCGATGTGTATGGCGCATTGCGTGTTGCAACGTTTGACAGTGGATATTAAACGTGCCGAATAAATGCACGCTTGTGATTTAGGAGGGATTGGGAAGCTGTTATGCATTGAGCATGCGGCGTTTTTCATGCCAGTGACATTTTTAGTGGGGGGGGGGGAAGAATGTGAGCTACTTTCTCGGACTACTAGCAGAAGATAGGTGTGTTATTAGCTATCGTAGATGAGTCTGCTTGCAGAAGTAGGGGAGAAGAATAATGACCACTACGATGGTCATTAGGTGGCGCCTATGTAAATACCATACAGAGGCAGCGTACTCTATGTATAATGCAAGAACGTTACGTCGACATACGTACTCATTCGGAAGACGATTCGTCACTTAGATAATAATAATAATAAAAAAAAAAGGGCCATTGGAAACTGAAAACGTCTGCCATGTTAAATAGACTGCATCTTGCCTACATATACGCTACCCTGCCAAAAGTATTAGTCTACTAACCGATAGGCATTCTTTATGCAAATTTTTAGTTATAGAAATATTGTAGAGGGGCAGGGCAGTTCAGTAGCATGAAGGTGTAAATGTGCAAAAGTTAGAGACATCGTTTATAATTTAACAAGTTGGTGTTATTATTAGCAGACGTCCATTATCTGACAAGGAGATTGAGCGTTTTCACCCAATTTCTAACAAGCGCTTAAGAATATTTACTTCTTTGTACGTGTATTTGTGAAATCATGGACCAGAAAGTTAATCATTCGCAGAACCTAAGCATCCTTTCCCCATGATGCTAATTGAAATCGTACTGTAGAATTCTTGCATATGCGCCATTTATTATATGAATAATTATTTATTTCTGGTTCAGAATTTTATATTTGTTTTCATCACGGAGTTGAAGCCCTCAAATTAGCGCAAACTGACGACATATCAGTCGTTGCAAGTGCAGGGCAAAGATACTTGTATGGTTGATTTATGAAAAGAGCGAATCTTCCTCCCTTTCTTCGCCATTAGCGAGTCTTCCAGGTGAAAGTCATAAGCGGTAATTGCACATACTCACACACAGGTCCCTGTTCCTTCTCCTATATTTGAGGAAGTAATGGGCGGTTACCTTGCGTGAGTGTCGGTATGTGTGTGTGACCTATCTGAAACGTGTGCACGGTTCGTCGGGCGTTACTGATCCATACTGGTGTTGAGAATAAAATGACAGTGCTAGAAGAAAGGGAGAAATAAAAACAAGGGCCTGACAGACTGCAAGAAATGCATTACCGTAAGAATGATGAAGTGAGAAGGAGTGGTAACGGACCAAGTGGGGTACCTTACCTGATTTTTTTTAAAAATTTTCTCTAAAAGGAACTTCGCATTAAACGACCGTCAATAGTCTACTAGAAACATTTAAACTCCAGGTCAATATGCTTGAACTAGCTCCACTTTTCTCTATACAGCAACCTCTGATTAAACGACAAGCAGACTAACTAAATATTTAACCTTCATTGGTGGACAGTAAACGAACCTTTTATAAAGCAACCTCGGATTCAACGACCACAAACCAGTCAAGGCAACCAATAAATATTTCGCTTCCATTTGGAAGTACTAAATCTAAGAAGGGTTCTTGAACGAATTTTATTAGTCTATGGTATTAAACGGCCACCAGCCAATCAAATAATAAATATTTAATCTCCTTGACGAAATGCATGTTGGGATACTTGAAGATATTTCGCTAATATCTAGAAGAAATTTTGCATTAAACAGCACAGATCAGTCTGGCTAATGATTAACTTCCATTATAGAGTTGAATTAATTCTGGTTGGACACCTAAAATGATATCACTAATCTTTATAAAGTGGCCTCTGATTAAGCGACTATCAACCATCTCAGTAACAGTATACACGATCTCCATCTGGTGAATTGAAAACCACCCAGGTGGGTAGTGGAATTTATTTCATTAATCTCTATAAAGCAGCCTCGGATTAAACGACCATTAACTGTCATACTAAAATATTTCAATTAAATGTTCATAAATCAGTCAAAGAAATAAATATCTAGCGTCTAAATAAAGGAACAGACACAGGTGAAAAGTTTATAGGGATGTTCCAATCTCTATAAAAAAACATCGGATTAAACAATGACCAGTTTTATACTATGTATCAAATATTAATCCATTTCTTTCTGTGCTCTGCAAATTTTAATTAAAAGCTGTGAAGTATTCATGCTATTAACACCATCTTTCGCGCAACGCTCGTAAATCACAGAAAATATTACACACGCATCTCATTATTTTTGTCACGTGTAGCCCAAATCTCTTATCTTGGCCAAATAAAATGCCAAGATAAGAGATTCAGTTTTGTAATACACTTCCCAACAAACTGCTCCAATTAAAATAGTAATGACTTCTCTGTGAATTTTCTTAATGAAAACGTCTTATTAGAACACTTCGATTGGTTTCGTTCATTGCAAATTGCATACCATCCGCGTAATTTATTCTGGCAACTCTACAAACCAGACGTTGTCTTTAGCATATTAATAAGTGACACTATCTCGGAGCAGATCACGAGACATTGGACCGCATGCAGTTACAACACGCACGGTTTGTTGTTTTTTCCCCCTCCTTCTCGTTATTTCCTCCAGAATGGTTCGGAATTTTAGATGCTATTGGAAAATTTTGCCATTCCTCATTAATTTTTCCATTGTTGGAACAATGTAGATAGTGCTCCTGTTGGCCGAAATGAAACTTCCATATAATGCAACGTCATGTTGACAGTTGTCATGGCGTATTAACTGGGTTTGTTGTCATCCCACGAAGAAGAACCACAAACACAATATTACTGGATGTCGCATTCGCATGAATATGAAATTGCCTTTCTGAAGTTAGTTACTGTGCAGTGCGTTGCATTTCAAGCGCCTTAGAAAAAAGTAATATTGCATGATTTATAACAGAATGAGCAAAAACTAACGAAAATTTAATTTCTGCGCATCCACCACATTGTTCATTCTTTCCTCCAACCAGCGCATAGAAACAAACATAATATCCAGTGCTTCAGCTACAATGTATATATGGCTAGCCTACCTGATATGTATGAAAAAAATTTATAATAATGACAGGACAACGCTTTTTAAAATGGAAAATTAAAATTTCGTAAAATTCCATCTAGTGGGAGTCGAGTTGTTACATGCGGACGGACCGACGGACGATGTGAAGATAATAGGCGCATTATGCATATGTGCTAACTTGCCTAAAAGCATAAACAAAACAGAACTGGATCTTAAAGCTGCATATTCTTTTAGTGGCATGGTGCACAGGTATATCATGAACTTGAAATTGCTGAGGTAATTAGCAACTGAACCTGCGTGGAGTGTAATCTGCCTTTAATTTCTTAAAGAATTACAGATTATACTCTATGCAGATTTAAGTATCCATTATTTCACCAATTTCCAAAATATAGGTGATTACTTATTTAAATGATTTGATGTATTCCTACGAATATTAATTTTTTGTTTCATATTTGGTTTAGCTTCAGATATTTGGCTACAATTCCGACCTGTATAATAACATATCCGAAGCATTAGCACTGAGGAGGAGTGAAGGAATTGTGGGAATTGCAGTACTACTACAGGTTTGTGAATTTTTATGTTTAAATACAGACTTATTAATATTATAATTTTATATTACTGGAATCTTACTAAACAAGTAACGTCTCCATTATTCATTATGTGCGAATGGGGAGCACGATTGTTACAGACGTTCGATTGGTTTCATACAGTGCTACAGACAACATCTGGATGACTTTCCCCGGGGTCAAATAATTGGGAAGCTCGAGGAAGGTCGAAGTGCGAGGAGTGTGGCTGCAGAGTTCGGTATTGCCCATTGCATCGTCTCACGTGCGTGTCGGCCTTCAGAACGACAGGTACAGCTGTTCGAAGGACCAGTGGTGGTCGTCCACGAAAAACAACGCCCAATGATGACCGCTATATACTCCTACTGGCCAAGAGGGACCGACACCAGACAGCGGGATCCATTGCAAGCCAGCTGCACAGGATATCACGGTTTACTGTGGCCAGGCGACTCCACAAAGATGGACTGTTTGCCCGACTGCCAGTACGCTGTGTCCCTTTAACACCTGCCCATCGGAGACACCGTTTACAGTGGTGCATCGAACACAAGGACTGGACAGCAGCACAATGGGGTAAGGTACTCTTTACTGATGAGAGTAGATTCTGGACGTCAGCTAATCTGGCGAGAGGTTGGCACACGGTATCACCCCGCAAACATCACTGAAAGGGATCGCTATGGCGGTCGAGGTGTTCTCGTCTGGGGAGGCTTTATCATGGATAGACGTACACAACTCCAAATACTGGAAGGCGGTACTGTAACCGGTGCACGCTACTGTACTGAGGTAATCCTTCCCCATGTGCGTCTGTTCTGAGGTGCCGTTGGCCCCGAGTTTGCGTTTATGGATGATAACGCAACACCCCATTGCACTGCAGCTGTTGATATGCTTTAGAAAGTGAGGACATTGTTCGTATGGATTGGCCTGCCCTTTCTCATCGATCTAGATCCCATCGAACACACATGGAACGCTCTGGGGAGACGCCTAGCTGCACATCCACACCCACCAGAAAATGTTCACCAGCTGAAGATGGCGCGGACAGAGGAATGGACGATGTTACCGCAAGAACTTATCAACAACATTGTTCTAAGTATGGACAGGCGGTGCAAAGCCTGCATCGACATTAGGGGTGGCCATATCTCCAACTGAGGACGACCTCTTCCCTTTGTTCCATCTTTGGAACAAAGGCATGGCAGCCAGTGCTATGTTGCCATTTTTGAATAAAATCCCTCTGTACCGTTTTGCTTCCGTTGTGTCGGCGTTTTTTCCTTCATCATTTCTGTACCTCACGCGGTTCCTTTGGTACGCTTTTCCCATATCCAGGCCACTCCTATGAGAAACTACAGGTGAAAACCTGACTGGTCCTTAAGTTTTGCACACCAGTGTATAAGTGTGAGTTAACATTGTTATAAAAGGAGTGATGAAAACGTTCGGGGACAACTAATATTTGGGAAACGTTTAAACTTACTGGCTATTCGGATGGGTCTCCACTGACTCAATCTCTTTTTCGAATTGGTAATAGTTCCTGTGTCTGAATAATTTCTTCAGTCGTCGTAATCTGTAACCTTTCAAGGTAGCTTTAAACGTAGATAACAAACAAAGAAAAAATCACAAGGAACTAAATTAGGTGGGTTTGGCGAATGGGGGTTCATAGTTATGGAGTGCTTCGTAAGAAATCTTTGAAAGGAAAGAAGCCAGTGCGAGGTGGGCCCCGAACTGTTTTGTAGTGTTCCTGGTTCATTTGATCATATACGGTACAAATTCTTAATGAACAATGTGATATGAATTAGAAAATAAGATAGGTTATGATCTTCACAGTTGATCGAGATTATTTTGCTTTTTTGGTCCTTGGAGAAGGAGTCCATCGACAGTTGTTGTTCTTATGCTTTAGGAGCATCGGCGACTAAGGCCATGTTGTATACTTATGTAAATTGCGTGTGTTCTGAGGTCGATTTTCTGTTTGCTGGGCAAAAAACCCGAGTTTCCGGGAGGGAAAACCATGCTACCCTCGTCTAAGACCGACTAACTCAGTCACGTTGGGAAAAAGAAAAAAAATACCCATAAAAATTCCTCCCGTCAGCGACAGGATTCGAACTTAGGTCTTTTCCACCCACCCGGTGTGGGGAGGACGTCAATCCTACCAACTGTGCTACCCACGAGGGCCGTCCATTGAGAGAATTGGGCCTTTGTTTCCAGGATAAAACCAACGATTAGTCACCAGTAATGATGGAAGAGACAAAGCGTGGGTAAGGATTATGCTTTGCAACAGAATTGGCTGCAAAGTATAATCATTCATTTTAAAATACCACGAAACGCATAAAACTTCTATTGAACTCGCGCGCATACAGACTGACTGTAGATAAACAGGTGATCTATGCGTTACTGTGTGTAGATGAGTCACCAAACATGTTGCGACAATCACGGCTTACTACGATTCCATGATTTTAAGATACAAATAATTTTTGGGTCCAGATGCAGCTTATGGTGTTGCAACTGACCCCAAAATGTCACGCCAATTTACAAGATAACCATTGTTATGTGTGGTATTACATCTCACAGACAGGCTATAAGGCCACATTAAAGAAAGCACATGAACTTTATTTTGTTTACGAATTAGGTGACCAGAACAAGAAGGGGTTCCTCATAGGCTGCACAACTAGTGCAGCATTTTTTTGGATAACAAAGCAGAGAACTATAAAATCTTGATTGAGAATTTATTAGAAACCCATCAGAATGTTGGTTGCAATGTACCTCTTAAAATACATTTCCTTCATTTCTTATTTAGACTTTTTCCCAGATAACCTTGACACGTTAGTGTTGAATACGGTGAACGTTTTCATCAAGGCAGTGCCACCATGGAGAACTTCACCAAGGAAGGTGGAAGCCTCTGATGGCAGACTATTCAGATTACGAGAATTCTATAGCAAACGTTGCAAAGGAAAACAGCAAAGACTTCTTTACTTAGTGTTTAAATAAATAAAAAAATTTATTTAAACACTAGAAGGACGATGATGAATTAAATTGGTCCAGTTGATATCGATGGTTCGACTGTTGATGATCTAACTCATATTGCTGAAAAACTGAATGAGTATTTTGCAGAGGTAGCAACTGAAGTTTAACATTGACAAATGCAAAATACTGAATATAGGAATCAGTAACTCCAAGGAAACGTACCAATATGTTGTTCTACACTCAAGGTAATGGAGAATGAAAAAGATCTAGGGTTAATTGTGCAGTTGGATATGTTCAGAGCAGTGCAGACAGGCTGCCAGAGCAGGTCATGGGGTCTTGTCAATGATATACAGGAATTTTGCTAGCAGGGATAAGGAGGTGGTTGTCCCTTTGTGTAAGGCAATGGTCAGGCCACACCTTGAGTACTGCGTAGAGGTCTGGAGGTCTCCGTCTAGGAAGGATGTAGAGCTGCTAGAACGAGTACAGACAAGGGGAACAAAGGGGTACTCTTACCAAGAAAGGCTAACTTCTGCAAATTGCAGAGTCTGGAGACTAGGCACCTGCGAGGTGATCTGATTGAGGCGTTTTAAGGATTTGAATGGATTGCGCAAGCTCAAATGTTTCTCTCTGCCTTTCTCTTAGCCATCACCTGGCGGTTCTTTCTAGTATCCCAGAGTAATTGCAGTATGTGCAATATCGAATTCGTTTCCAGCATCATCAAAATGCCCTGTGACTCCCTGGAAATTAACTAGATTTGCCCAGCCAACTGTCTTCACGAACCTATAGTGTGATCGGTTTAAGAATCTATTAGACCATTTATTTAGATTTCAGTAGATCATTTAATATAGATTTGATTTATTTTATCAGTTCAATCTAAGAATAAATGAAATCTAAATAAATAACTTATTTCATAAGGTCGGTTGAGATGGATTTGAGTTATTCTGTAATCTTAATCTTTCAGTTATTTTAGAATTTCTTATTTTGATTCTGA
Organism: Mastigoproctus giganteus; assembly: GCF_048544385.1. Classification (NCBI taxonomy): domain Eukaryota; kingdom Metazoa; phylum Arthropoda; class Arachnida; order Uropygi; family Thelyphonidae; genus Mastigoproctus; species Mastigoproctus giganteus. The sequence continues at coordinate 18,317,894 of NC_143575.1, forward strand.
TTTGATTTATTATCTAAACTCGGGTTATTTACATTTGATTTATTAAAACAAATCAAGTTCAATTTATTGAATTTTATTTTTAGAACCAAAGAGTATATTTGAGGGCAGCATATTATTTAAGGTTTTGTTAGACTATTTTTAAATAGATTGATTTATTTTATAAAGCGACTTTTTATTTTGTTTTTTTCATTATCCGAATACATTTAGAATTATTTTATAAATGATTAATTAGTAAACTATATTGATTTTGCTAAATATAGTTTCATTTAATAGTTTCTACACGTAATTTATCAAGGTCTAGCTTTAAAACGAGACCGATGTGAGCTCTGATATTTGAGAATCGCGCATACAGTATTTAAATTTCTGCATTCGTTTGTATATAAATATATACGTAGATATGAATATATGAAAACAGGGAGCGAGTGAGATTAAGAATGATACATAAAAAAGAAAGAGGGAAGTTCGTGGCTGGAGAGAAAGAAAAAGAAAGCACTCCTGGGTATTTAAATGCTCGTCCTTCAGTCTTCCTAAAAGCCTTAACGATCATGCATATCCATCGCCCCTTCCAGGAATCTGAATGTGTGTCGATAAACGTACAGTATTTTTAGAATGCCAGACTACTTAGCTGTATTTCAGAAAACAAATTCGGCATGGAACTCCTCAAAGAGCCATCAGAATAGTCTGCAGTGAGGAATTCGATAGATTTTTACCGGGCACCAAACAGTTATCTCATTCGTCTTGATGTTTCTCAAAAGTACAAGTGTATGCAGTCGGAAACATAAATCATCAGAAGTGTTCCTGGGTCTACTTATTGGCGAACTGTCACACAAAGCACCGGAGTGGAATGAGGCATTGCAAGTAGAAAACTGTTTCCGAGCTAGTCTCCCTAAAACTTTACATTAGGGCACATTACAACCTGTGTTATTGGCTCGCCGGATAGGCTGTGCTATTATGCAACTACAGAAAGTACGCCAAAATTATTTCTCCTCTGTTTATGTAGGAGATATTGTACATTTTACCGATGTTGTGAGGAGAAATTCTTCTGAATGGTTTCTGTTTTGTGTGTTGCTGGTTTAGAATATTTTTGGTGTATACCGTTGGTCTTTTATGAGACTTTTCTCCCCATTTGGACTTGAATAAATATTACAGCTTAGATGAAGAATATTTTACAATTACATTTAACTATTTAAAATTACCTGGTTTTTAAGAATAATTTGACACGGAATACTGGTGGCACTTATGGATTATTATTAAAAAAATGCTGCATAATGAAACTCGAAGTAGGGCTTACCAGACTATTTTTTTGATTAAACAGCTGGAGCTAAATTTTGTCATCGATAACCTGCATTGATGTTAACCCAGATGCACTTTTGTTATAGCAGCCGAGTGGTCACAAGTACTGGTGCTTCTTTGAGTAACAGGGATTCAAGCATGAGACTGCTAAATACGGCGTTGTTTCTTGTATTCGCTGTATCTTGTGAACTCTTCTAATCTTGTAGTTGTCCCAGAGTATAAACAGAAAATTTATTTATTTTATTGAGCTAATTTATAAATTATTTCTAATAGTAGTAATAATATTAATTAAATTAAATATCATTTAAATGAAAAATAATTATCAAAGGATTAAGAGCACTTTCATAAAAAATGATTTAATTTTAAAAAAAAAATTGTACAATTTTCGCCAAAATTAATTACAATTTTTTCAGGTTTTCGTTTTTTATGCTTTCAATTTTTTTTTCATTTTTTATTTCAAATGTTTTTGCCAAAAATGGCAAATTTTTATAAAGTTCAATCAATTGGAAGTTTAATCAATTTTTCTCAAGTCCAATTGAATCCATGAATTTAAAAAGATTTTTTTTTATCAAATTCACAATTTTCTCAAAATCAAAATTAATTCTGTTTTTCAAATGAAAATTAAATAGTAAATAATTATTTTTTGTCAAAAATAACAAATTATTTTGAAGAAGAAAACCAACTATGCAAATTTACTTTTCAAATAAACAATTTTCTCAGATGAAAATTTAATGGAAGATCAAATATTTGTTAAATATGTAAAATTTTGGCAAATATTAATATGATCAAGTTAAATTAATTTTTTGAAATCATAATCTAATTAAATTAATGTTGCGAAATCAAATTGTAACAATTTTTTAAAATTGTCAGATTAGTTTTCTCAAATAAAAATTTAATGAAGTTCAATTTTTTTTGTTAAATATGTAAAATTTTGGCAAATCGTAATCAAATAAAGTTAAATTAATTTTGTGAAATCAAAATATAACAATTTTTTGTAAAATTGTGACCAAGACTCTGACAAAATGTAACAAATTAAATTAATTTTAAAAATTAAAATTTAATTAAGTTAAATTGATTTCGTGAAATCAAAATCTAATTTGGTTAAATTAATTTTGTGAAATCAAAATCTAACCAATTTTTAAAAAAAAATTATGCCACATCCCCAGATCAGAATCAGATTATAATATTCTAAACAATTATTTATCAAAGTTTCACTAAATTTAATAGCAGGTGAAATTTTTCTGAAAAAAAAACGATAAAGTTTGATCTAAATTGTGTCAAATCAAAATAGAATCAACTTTTTATAAACTCATGTCACATAAACTATGATCAAAAGAGAAAAAAACTAAACAAAATTATATCCTTTTGTGGTATATTAATACAAATTTTGTCAAATCAAAATCCAATTTCACATCAAGTTTTTAAAAATCAAACTATTTGTCAAAACCTAATAGCAAATTGATTTGTTTTTGAAAAATAACAAAATTTGGTAAAAATTAAGGTAATCTAGTTAAATCAACTTTCTCAAAAATAAATGGAACAATATTTTGTGAAACCATGTCAGATTATATCAGATCAGTCTGAAAAAACTGATCTGATCCAATACATTTTTGTCTAATCAGTACTTTTTGGCCAAACCTAAAATTTTTTTCCAAGTAAAAATTAAGTATTAATGTAGGCCAAAATTTAATATGAGAAAGTTTTTGTCAAAATGACAAAATTTGAAAAGTTTTAGCTAATCGAATAAACTGTGTGAAATAAAAATTGAGCAAAGTTTGAAATTTCCTTAAATTGCGTGAAATAAATTTTTTTCAAAACCTAACGAAGTGAAATTATTTTTCCCGAACAATGCAGATTGTGAAATCAACATTTATCAATTTTTTGCCAAATCTAGGGAAATCAACATTTATCACTTTTTTGCCAAATCTGGGGAAATCAACATGTATCACTTTTTTTGCCAAATCTAGGGAAATCAACATTTATCACTTTTTTGCCAAATCTAGGGAAATTAACATTTATCACTTTTTTTGCCAAATCTAGTGAAATTAATTATTTTCACATAGTGAACTCTCGATTATGGACGTTCACTTTCGAAATGACTATCCATAAGGAGCATTTTAGCCTGCCATATTTCTTGCATGCCCCTACGTGACAGGGTGGGCAGCAGTAGTAGTAGTACATACAATAGGTCGAGAACTACTGATACAAAGATTTCTCTTTAAACAGATTTTTTTTTTTTGCCTTGTCATGCACGAAGTATTTTTAGAATTCTGCTGCAGAGTTTCTAAAGATAAACTGGAAGTTCTCTTTAATTTCTGCAGCTAACTTATACTTATTAGTGAACCGGTTTTCAGGGTTGTCGTGGTACGCCACACGTGGGCGAAGAACTAATTTGAGCTCCAATTACCACTGATAATGACAGTATTCACAGACAGACAGAATGTAATTCGTTTTTAGCAACCCGCGGTGGTGTCAACGGTGGATTAGGCAATCATTACCTCTTTGAACAGAATTTTTCAATTGCAATTTTCACAGCTGGGGGGAGACGGAAAACACATTTAATTATGGGATATATCAGCCCGTTTTTCATAGAAATGAACGTAATGGGATCACTCGGATTAGTGCCAATTAAATCGTCTTGAACGGGCTTTCTTAATTTACCGTCTCGCCCATAATTATGTTGTTCTGTTTGCTTCGACTCAAATGGAACGCACACAAAAGGGAGGAATTAGACAGGTTTAGAGGCTCTTATCATGTCCGGAATATTAATGGAAAATCTACAGCATGAAATAGTGAGCATAGCAGAAGGAAAATTGGCCCAAATCACGTAGGTTGGGAAGATAAAATTAATAGAAGGCGCATTAACATTTTTGATAGATTTTGTCTGTGTTTGAAGAGTAGTTGGAATTCCCGGTCGAAAATCTGCGGCCTATTCTAGATTGTAACTGTTTTAAAACTTAAAGCAAACACTACGAAGAAAGATGAAATTAAAAAAAAGCGTGTATTTGATACAAATGGTTTTATATTTTCTGGTTCTGAAAATCGGAATTCCTGGTCGAAAATCTCACCCTCCGGCTGCATTTTAATTTACTCAAGTTAATGAAAGCAAGAAAAGACAAAATTGATAAAGGTTGTTTGACATAAATGACGAATTTTTTATTTTTTGTTTGAAAAAATTGGAGTTCCCAGTCGAAAATCTTACTGCAAACTCGACAAAAAGTTGAAATTAACATAATATACATTGATCGAAACAATGTGATTTTATCTGGTCCTTAAGAAAAGTCGGAATACCTGGTTGAAAATCTCACCCTTTGTTCGGTTGCATTAAAATTAACTCATATCATGAAACCGAGAAAAGATAAACTTGACAGACGTTGCATTAACTTAAGTGATGCTTTTTGGGGGGGGGTTAAAAAATTCGGAGTTTCCAGTAGAAAATCTTACGGCAAATATGAAACAAAGATGAAATAGGCAAATTATACATTGACACAATTAATGTAACGTTCTCTGGTTCTGAATAAAAGTTGGAGTTCCTGGTCGAAAATCTCACTGTCTGTTCGCTGCTTTAATATTAAATGAAGGTGGTGAATGATAAAATTGGCAGAAGTTGCATTGTTTTGCATTTAAAAAAAATGGAGCTCCCAGTCGAAAATCTTACAGCTGGTTCTACATTGTGACTGTTTTAAAATTTGATTGATTAAATTTTATTTAAAATTACGAAGTTGCTGATTAAATTTACAGAAGACGCATTGACATAAATGATAACAATTTTATATGTTAAAAAAGTTGGAAATCCCGGTCGAAAATCTCACCTTATAATCATCTTATGTTAGACTGCGATTGTTTGAATATTTCTGCAAATCATGAAATTGGAGTGAGTTTAAATCAATAGAAGATACTTTGCATAAATAATTCGATTTTATCTGTATTTGAAGAAAAATCGGAGTTTCCGGTAAAAAATCATCCTCTATATTCTCGTAGAAAAGAAATATTTTGTTACATTTCTACATTTTAATTTCTTTATTTCCATTAAATATTGAACACGCAGTACCTGCATTCCCCATTTTCCTAATCATTTTAACGGTTTATAAAATATCTGACTTTTTTTTTTGTCTGATAAAAGATTACCGAAACGTTTTTCGCCTTTCTTCTTACAAAACGGAGTTTTAATAACAATGTTATACTTTTGTCGCTGAGCACAAAGTAAATTGGGGACATAATGAGCTTAAAAATTCAAAAACATTCACGGTGAACTGCAGCCATGCTTGAATTACCAACAAAATTAAAAACGAAAGAGAGAAAGAAAGAAAGGTCCAATGGTGCTTTACATTCATCGTAAGGTTCCATAATGGAACTGATTTGCCGAGTAATAGTAGTATTCACTTAACTCGAGCTAAACTCCCTTAAGAAAGATCTTGAAGAAGTGAAGAAATTCTAATCACCATTTTTTTTCTCTTTTTCAATAATTTATTCCAGATATTAAAGACGCAGTAATTTTAATCAGGCATTTCAAAGTGTGTTGCAATTATTGCGGACATCAGGCGTTTCTTTAATCCGCATTTTCACAATGGCCCATTATAATGAATAGAATGAAAGGTAAATGTTGTAAAACGCTGCAATGGTACTTAAGGTTTTAATTACTTCACGTTATTATTTCTCTAATTATTATTTTCTGAAAATTTTGCCGGTCTTAGTAATGCAAATTGTGATGAAATAGATAGAAATCTGTATTTCCTTTCTACACCGCTTTAACAAAATATTAGAGAAACAGATCTTTCTATCCAATCCAGCCCGTGATGGAAATAGTAATTGAAGGGCAGCATTGCGTAAAATCACGGAAGAGAAGTTATCGATATGTTGTGACTAGGGGGAGTAGATATGCCAAATTGTGGTGGTACGATGAACGGCGACAGTGGTCAACCGAAAAGTGAAAAACCAGGTTTTTGACGTTGTACCCAGATAGTAGAAAAAGGTTCTGAGAGTGCAGGGAATTTTCAGGAGTTCCTGGATTTAAATCCAGTCGAAAACCTTTTGGAGAAAGTGACATCTACCAGAGAATGAGAACCCGAAGAGCATCCTCTTATAGGATGGTTTCTGCTATCATGCAAGTTAACTCTCAGTTAATAGCGGTATCTTACCGCTGCTAACTGCGTTTTCTAATATTTTGGTAAGGTAGTGTACACGAATTATCTATTTTCCTTTGACCTCTGTTCTTTTTCTTTCAGATGGGAGACTTATCTAACGCAGAACTCAGGATTTTAACTAGCCAATTGCACAGAATAGTCTATAAAGGTAAGAAGACTTTTTATTCAAATTATTTGTACCACATTTTTATTGAGGAAGGGGCGAGAAGTTTGAAGTCGAAACGTAGTACCGATAGAACTCTGAAATGTGCAGTGTATTTTCATTTTTTTTCAGTAAACTACAGTAGTCTTGGTAGAATAAAACCGGAATCCTCGGATAAAATCCAGCCGGATTCTACACTTCATTGAATTCATCACAATGTAAAAGGGAGCCCCCTTAACGTATTAAATCGCTTAATGCCGATAGAGTGCGTTGTTTAACCAATGCGTAGCTTGTTGAATTTCCGTTGATTTAAACCGCCATCTGTTAGCTGCTGATTAACATTCGCGTAACCTCCCCGGGTCATATTTATGGAAAATAATGGAGAGATAGTAAACCCCTTTCGCAAGAATATCCCTCTGATACTTAGGGAAATTACAAAACAGTCCTATCGGATTTCTGCGCAGGACTATTAGAGGATTTTTACTGTTTTTGTTTAGACTTGGTTGGATAGATCGATCTGCTTGCACCAACTCAACTTCTTCTAATCCATGTTTCATGAGATCGACCTCCCTTTGCTGCTTTTGTTTAATTCATAATCATTTCATTTATCTGGATCAAATATCCCGGCAGCCACCTAAATCTTTCTTGGAGAAACTGTCATCCACTATATTTTATTTTCCACCGATGCTGTCGAGTACTTTTAATATTTTTCAACAATCTTTTTAGAGTGGTAAAAACAAGTTGTGTTTGAATTATGGCTCTTCCGTTTATTTTGTCTTTCGAAGACAAGCATTTTTTTTTTTTTGGATTTTTCTGATTTTTATCTGGCGTTTAGTGTGTTACGGATTCATCTTAAGCTTTCGCCGATCTACAAGAGCTAAGTACTTGCGTGGGAGACCATAAAATGTTCCTTTATGATCTCTTGAGTCTTTGCTAATTCGATTAGGGCATTGCTAATGCTAACCTTGCAGGTTCTGATGGTTGTTTCGTTGTCTGGATAACAGAAGCACGCGTTTATAGAGAAAAGAACGCTTGCAATTGATGCTGATTTAGTGGGTTGTAAAGACTTAAATAATACATGAGGATAGATCCCCGATATTACAATTTTTATCGGGTTTTTGAGAGGAGAAATTGAGTGAGATATTCATGGGTATTCCCAGCTTGGGGACTCTGGACTTGGAATTTTCAATGTACTTTTTAATGTGTTGTACGTGGCATCGTAATTTAACTTCAGATGATATTCGAAACTGGATAGTATCTCCATCTTTCGTAGCTGTGGGTGCATAAGTACACGTGCTTTAATTACCGGAGTTCAAGCCCGTGACTGCTAAATACAGTGCTGTTTCTCGTATTCTCTGTACCTTGTGAACTCCTCTGACCGTGGTCGTCCCGGAGTATAAACGGAAAATTTATTTTTATTCGTGTATTCATCATTCTCTCTGTCGCTGTTCATGGTAGGATGGATTTTCATGAAATTTTCAAGAAATCGAGCAAGTATTATTATTTTTTCCCCATCAGCGTTTAATAGCTAATAATTGGACTTCGAGTGCATATTTTCATGAAATTTTACATTTGGGCATTTTAGAATGATTTGTAGAGCCCCCTTAAATATCATTAAAATCGAATCAATAGAAATTTCGAAATTATTATTCATTAATGTTTTTCATACACATCACATAGGCTATCGATATACTATGTATTGTAGCTGAAGCACTGGATATTATTGCCATGGGCTGATTAGAGAAATGAATGAGTAATATGGCAAATGCGCAAAAATTAATTGTTCTCGGTTTGAGCATAAAATCATGCATTATTACTATTTGCTGACGCGCCTTAAATGTGATGCACTGCGTGCATTTAACTTATTCTCGCATTGTTGATTGCGTCTGTATTGTTCTTTCTGGCATTGTTGACTGCGTCTGTTATTGTTCTTTCTGGCATTGTTGACTGCGTCTGTTATTGTTCTTTCTGGCATTGTTGACTGCGTCTGTTATTGTTCTTTCTGGCATTGTTGACTGCGTCTGTTATTGTTCTTTCTGGCATTGTTGACTGCGTCTGTTATTGTTCTTTCTGGTATTGTTGATTGCGTCTGTTATTGTTCTTTCTGGTATTGTTGATTGCGTCTGTTATTGTTCTCTCTGGCATTGTTGACTGCGTCTGTTATTGTTCTCTCTGGTATTGTTGACTGCGTCTGTTATTGTTCTCTCTGGTATTGTTGACTGCGTCTGTTATTGTTCTCTCTGGTATTGTTGACTGCGTCTGTTATTGTTCTCTCTGGTATTGTTGATAGCGTCTGTTATTGTTCTTTCTGGCATTGTTGACTGCGTCTGTTATTGTTCATTCTGGTATTGTTGTTGACTGCGTCTGTATTGTTCTTTCTGGCATTGTTGACTGCGTCTGTTATTGTTCATTCTGGTATTGTTGACTGCGTCTGTTATTGTTCATTCTGGTATTGTTGATGCGTCTGTTATTGTTCATTCTGGTATTGTTGATTACGTCTGTTATTGTTCATTCTGGCATTGTTGACTGCGTCTGTTATTGTTCTTTCTGGCATTGTTGACTGCGTCTGTTATTGTTCATTCTGGTATTGTTATTGACTGCGTCAGTTATTGTTCATTCTGGTATTGTTGACTGCGTCAGTTATTGTTCATTCTGGTATTGTTGTTGACTGCGTCTGTTATTGTTCATTCTGGTATTGTTGTTGACTGCGTCTGTTATTGTTCTTTCTGGCATTGTTGACTGCGTCTGTTATTGTTATTTCTGACTGCGTCTGTTATTGTTATTTCTGACTGCGTCTGTTATTGTTCTTTCTAGCATTGTTGACTGCGTCTGTTATTGTTGTTCATCCTAGCTTTGCGATTGTCTTCAGTATTGATTTTGACATTTGTTAATTTTAACTTCCTTTTTAATTTTACTGCCGGTAGCTGGATATTTCTTTCTACTTAACCTTCCATTACTGATTTTATGATTTCTGTATTACCACAAGGCAGACGACTAAAAGGGCGTATTGGGCCCAACCTTGCCCAACTCCATACCTGAAAGTTCTGCGAATAACTTTTGTTAGTTAGATACTAACATAAAAAAGTTAGTAGCGTACAATATTGAAAAATCTCACCCTCTGATTGCAACTTACTAAGAAAATGCTTCATTGGTTTCCATTTTTATTTACGATTTTCTTCCCTGCTAAAGAACCAGCGGGTTAACAATATTCTCTTTTCTTCTTCACCTCCTCTCCTGGATGTTGTTGTTATTGGCAAATGGCCCAGTTCCCACGAACAAAGAAAAGACAGTCGATTTGTTCTGTAATGCATTTATCTGATCATCACTACGTTGGATATGAGTTTTAATCTACCCAAGAGAAATTACTTTCTTGGTTTATTTTTTCTGTCTTTTTTCCATCCACGCTCACTCTTTCTAGCCGGAAGTCCTTTCCGCGCAAATGAGAATGCCCATTCTTCTCCATCTTCAACAGGAATCATCTACAAGATCGTTGTGATTGTGCATTCATTTCTTTTCATTAAGGACCAAATGGGTCGATCTGCATATCCCGTATCATACAAACAGCATCTCTTGTTCGTCTGTGTGCAATTTTTCTTTCACCATGCTCCTCCAAATGCGCAAGATTTAAATGGTCTGTGGAGCACCCTCTGTCTGGTACGCGACAGCACTACAGAGGTAGTTCCGTCATTATGAAACGTTTAGTATAAATATACTGTTTCGCACGGGTCTATCGATTGAATAAGAATCAATAGAGGACATCTTCAACAGATGCAGGTCTCATTCTTAGGTAGGTTATCGATCCAACCCATGGAAGTGTTGATAAACACTACAATTTAACAAAGTTGAGCTAAAATTTTCACCAATTGCCTTAACAGAAAGAACTTAAAAGAGATGTTTATATTCGGCGAGGATTTTTATATTGGTTTTGCTCAGATAATATGTTGGAATTTTCTCTAGATAGATTACACACAACTAACCAAGAAATAGCGAAAGATATCTGAGTGATACCAATAAAATAATACCAAGAATTCTTTTATATTTATTGTCTACAATAGATAGAACTGACCAAAATTCCGAATTGGTCTTGGAAAATGTTAAATATAATGACTCTCCAAAACTGGTCCAAATTATTGTCAAATATTGTTAATATAGCTTTAGCAACGATAAGATATGGTTTAATAAATTCCAATTTTTTTTACTATATATATTTATTTATTTCGAGTCAACAGTTTTTGAAGATTTAAAAGTACAGTAAAAGCCCAACTATCAACCATCTATCCAGAAAGCTCATGCAATGCGCACATTGGTCACCCCTTGGATTAAATTATGAGAAGTGTGAAAAGAAGTACTTTAAAATTAAGTTAAGAGAAATAAAGTATAGTATATACACTCATGAGCCAAAACATTATGACCACCTATCTAATAGCGTGTTCGGCTGCCTCTGTCACCGGAGGACCAGTTTACAGCAAAAACAGCATCAGTCCATGGATCCATCCTGCCAGGCGTTAATAATGCAGGCTTGGGTAGTGGCGGAATATCGTGAGGAATGTTTTTTGTGGTGCACATTTGGTCCCTTGGTAAAAGTAGAACAATATTTGGATGACAGTTTATCTGGAACTGTTTTTTTCACCCAGGCGCATATCTGCGAATGGACGCCTCTAACAGGATAATACGCCAGGTCTCAAGGGGTGAATTGTACAGAACTGATTCCAGGAACATGAGAGCGAAACCAGCCTTGTGTGGCCTCTTCTATGACTAGATAATATCTGTGGGACGAGGGAGAAAGAGCTCTTCGGAGAGCTCTTCAACCACCCGTGTGACTACAAATACAGGTTGTCTCTGAAGGCTAAACGGGAACTCCCAACTAGGTAGGTGTGGTCATTGAATGCATATGCTACTTTCATTAACATCAGTGGGACGAATCAGCAGTATACCAGCGAACCACATGCAGCTACGAGCCACTAAATTTACATCAGGAGGACTCTTGTTTCAACTCATAACTTGACATCTTCGCAGAAGTAAACAAAGAACTCCAACTGTGCCTTATATAATACCTTGACAAATATCTTGAATTTGTTCGATATTTCTGGAAAGGACAAGCCTAAGGTCAAGAGGCATCATCATCTGTTGTCTGCTTGTGTTTTTATGGATGAAAAATCCCAGTTTCCGGTAAAAAAAAAAGGCGTAGCGTGAAGAAATTTGAAAACACTTTTTTCGACCGTTTTAAACTTGCAGAATTCTCCACGAAAAAAAAAAAAAAATTCCCGAAATTTGTTGAAGTTAAATTTACAGATTTTTTAATTAATAAAGTGCATATTTTCAGAAAAATCGAAAAAAAATTATGTATTTTAACTGGAACCAGTTATATACCAAATCTACAAAATATCCACATCTAAGATACGAAGATAATTTTCAACTTTATTCAACTGTTTAGTTAATAAAAAAATATGGTTTATTATCCTCCATTAAGTGTCGCTAAAGTCGGGTACCAACACTCTCTTACGAAAGTGCAAATTTACCAAGTTGAAATTCCATCCATCTTAGGCAGGTCTTGGCATAATGGCTTCTACTCTATAATTCATAGGATACAAGTGGTCTTCCCTAATCCGTACTTCTGCGATCCTCTCTACCATTTAGTGGACAGTATTTTGCACTTAATGGCTTTTAATAGCTTCGCAAATACCATGCCCTTAATGTCAAAGGACATAGCAGTATTTATGGGCGTACACAACATCCAAAGAATTAAAAATGGTACTTAGCCAATTGTTTGTTGGATAGAAGCGGACACATTAATTTTTATCCAATTATTTTTCGAATTTGGCTTATTTGTCAGATAAATCGAACGCTAGCTTTTGTTATGGAGGCTTATATCGGATTAGGGGAAAGTTTTTTGTTTTTTTTTTTTCAATTTATTATTTAAACCTGAAAAACCGAGTAGCGAATGTATTAACCGTAGAATTTGAAGATTGTGTGGGGTCCCAAATTATCTCGAGAAATTTTTTTTTGGGTGGGTGGAGGGAATACATTAAAGTAGCAAACGCAATCAATGCGTTCCAGCGGGCTAAAGAGACCTTAAAAACACCTCCAGGTAAATCCAGCATCTTGGTGTTTTAATTAAAGTACCAGTTGGGCATGCAGATAGATGAACTCGATATTAAACCCAAAACGACTTCTGTTTCTTCGTTCTCCCTCCCCCACCCCCTTTCACGACCTGTTTCGATGTAATTTTCGTAAATGCACGAACAGCCGTATTTGGGTGGCTAATTAAATTTTTAGATATCTGCTGTTGCAGAAGAGATCCCGAAAATGTCGGAGTAAAATCTGTTTAGCCAATGTGGAAATGGTAAGTTTTGGTAAGTATGTGGATATATCTTGTTAACGCTTTCCCCTCTATGTTTATCAAAATCATTGTGAGGAACATAATAAGATTAGCAACGTGGAATCTATTGATACTCAACAGTAAACTGTTTGTTGAACTGACCGACTGTTTAATCCTTTATGTTCAAGTTCTGCGAACCATTTATTATTAAAGGTACCATTATTCAATCTCATTTTAATGTCCTATTGTATCTGTCTATAGTAGATTAATATTTGTTTTATTTATTTGTCCATTTGGTTCCTGTTCAACTTCGTTGTTCATTTTGTTAATTGTTTAGGACTTCATTATTTTGTGCCATCGCGGGTAGCACAGTTAATTGGATCGCTGTCCTCCCCACACAGGGTGGTAAAGACCTGAGTTCGAGCCCAGTCGATGACGTGAGGAATTTTTATGGGCCTTATTGAAAACGTGGCCGAGTTAGTCGGTCTCAGGCGAGAGTAGCATGGTTTTTCTCCCGGAAACTCAGGTTGTCAGCCCAGCAAACAGAAAATCGACCACAGAACACCAATTTACAGACAATATACAAGGAGCAATATGGCCTTGGTCGCTGACTCCTAAAACCCAACAACAACAACAAAGTATTTTGTTTCAAGTATAACTGATTCTGTTGAAAATATTCATTTATTTTAGCTTTGAACAAGTGAAGTTTTAGTATAATTAATAATTCTCTCTCCAATTTTGCATTAACTCTACTTGTATGTGGATAGATCAGTATATTTTGTTCGACTATTTCCTGTCTTGATCGAGAATTCCAAGGTCTTTCTCCGAAATCTTGAGATTTTTCGTCCAGCAAACAGGCAAATCGAAGCATAGAATACATATAATTTATAGACACAATACACTGTAGCCTCATAGCCTTAGTTGCTTTCGAGCCTAATGCACATATCAGTTGTTTTGTTTGCAATTCAGCCTGCTGATATCTAAAACTATTTCCCATTTATTAATATCAAGAAGTGAAATGATTAGTTTTAGCATTAGTAGAGGCATATGATGCAAAAAAGCAATCTTATGCAGCATCAGCCAAAAAAAAAAAAAAAAAAAACCCACTCCCATTTCACCCCTCCGTTCGTTCGAAATACTTGTCCAGCTGAGCCTTAAATTTATTTATGCTATCAACTTCCACAACAAGGGATGCTGGCTAAAGGCAACTACCCGCTGGCTAAAGGCAAATTTCAGCACCTCTATCCTACATGTCTTTCCTCAATTTGAATTTATGCCCTGTCAGGTGATTATTCTGAGCAAGAGGAAGAATCTCATCGGCATTTAGCATGCTCAAACCATTCAAGGCTTTATACACCTCTATCAGATCACCTCGCTGTTGCCTAGTCTCCAGACACTGTAATTTGCAAAACTTAAGCCTTTCTTCGTAAGAGCACACTTTATTCCATTCTCTGATCTTGTTGCCCTTCTCTGTACTCGTTCCAGCAGCTCTACATACTTCTTGAAATAAGGCCTCCAGACCTATATACAGTACTCAAGGTGTGGCCTGACCATTGCCTTATACAAGGGAATAATCACCTCCTTATCCCTGCTAGAAAAATTCCTGTATATCATTGACAAGACACCATGAGCTACTCTTGCAGCCCGTCTGTACTGCTCAGAGAACTTCATATCTGCCTGCACAACCACCCCCAATTCCCTTTCATTCTCTACCACTGTCAGTGTAGTACTGCATAGTTCATACGTTGTTCTGGGGTTACTGTTTCCCATATGTAATACTTTACATTTGTCAATGTTAAACTTCATTTGCCACCTCTCAGCCCATCTGCTCAACCTTTCCAGATCCTGTTGCAACAGCATAGCGTCAGTAGTGTCCTTAACAACCCTGCCAACCTTTGTATCGTCTGCAAACTTGGACATTAAGCCCAATATACCATGATCAATATCATTTATAAATACAGGAAACAAAAATGGATCCAATACTGAACCTTGAGGGATTCCACTAATAACATTAGTCCACGATGAGCAGTGTCCATTGATTACCACTCTCTGTCTTCTCCCCCTCAACCACCCCTTTATCCATAGCAGCAATTTGCCTCCAATGCCACACTGCTCCAATTTGTGCAGCAGTCTTCCATGTGCAACAGTATCAAAAGCCTTCCTAAGATCCAAGTATATAATATCAAAGTTATTCCCTGCATCCAGTTCTTTTATGACTGCATCATAGTATCCAATCAAATTGGTCAGGCAAGACTTTTCCTTAACAAAACCATGCTGTGTCCGAGCTATAACTGAAGTCTTGTCTAGATGATCCTGCAGTGCATCTTTAACCAGTGCCTCCATTAATTTTCCTGGAACAGAAGTTAAACTCACAGGTTTATAATTACTTGTGTCAGCCTTTGATCGTCCTTTGTGAATTGGCGTCACATGTGCATTTCTCCAGTCTATGGGTACCTCCCCTGAGTCCAAAGAAGCTCTCATAACATGAAGATAAACATAAAAAAGGCACCCCGGGTGCCTTTTTTATGTTTATCTTCAACAATCTCTCCTCCACTTTCCTCTCAGTTATTACAAAATCATCTAGCTCACTGCCAGAGTTTACTTCACCTCTGGCATTCCCCTTCCTGAATAATTCCTCATGTGTGAATGTAGATGCAAAATACTCGTTTAGTTTGTTAGCCACCTGAGAAGGATCCCCAACTGTTGAACTATCAATATCCAGTGGATCAATCTGATTCTCCCTTTCCTTCTAGAGTTTACATAGGTAAAGAACTTTTTGTTGTTTTTCTTTGCATCCTTTGCCAAGGATTTCTCATAATCTGCCTTTGTCTGCCTAATCTCCTTTGTGACTTGGTTACAGACCAGCTTATATCTATCATAGGCTTCCATGTCACCCATTAATTTATATGTATCCCATGCATTTTTATTCTCTGCCATATGTCTCATTAGTTTATCTGACATCCCTTTAGGCCTAAACCTTGAACAATATTTCTTAGTTGGTATATAAAGCCTAGTAGCTTCCAAGATAAGTTCTTTGAATGTTTCCCATTTTAAATTTGCTATTCGTAACATCATCAGTTGGTCCCACTGTATAGAATTTAAATACTGTCTCAGACCATCGTAGTCGCCTTTACGAAAGCAAAATCCCTTCCCTTTACCCCTGATAGTAGTTACCTCTTTGAGTAAATCCCACTTCAGCACACTGTGATCACTGCCACCTGGTGGTTCATTTATCTGCAGATTCTTAATGCATGAAGAATCACTACTGATAATCAGATCAACAGTATTACTCCCTCTAGTTGCCTCCCGAACATGCTGATGTAGAAAACAATCATCCAATAAATCCACCAAAACCTTGCTAGTGTGTGAGTGACCAACCCACAAATTCCAGTCAATATCTGGGAAATTAAAATCTCCCATTATAAGACTCTCTGATTTACTGGCCCACTCTATTTCCCTGTACAGTTCCTTATTATACTCATCAGAGTCATTAGGCCTATAGCACACTCCTACTCTCAATTTTGATCTCCCAATGCTTATGTCACACCAAACTGACTCGACACTGCACTGTTCAGCAATGTCGACTGGCTTCAATTCCTTGGATTTTATGTTTCGTAACTAATAGCATAACCCCTCCTCCCTTCCTGTCCTGTCTATCCTTTCTGTACACATTGCATTCCCCAAATTGCAGTTCTGCATTCCTTATATCTGTGTGACACCACGTCTGTGATATCCCAATAATATCTGCCTTTGAAGTTTTGAGCAACACCTGAAATTCATCAAATTTATTTACCACACTACTAGCGTTGGAGTACACGCAAGTATACATGCACCTGTTCCTATTCTTAGCTACCCTAACATAACCCATGTGTTTACTTGTTTTACTTGTACCGCAATGACTCCCAGCAGTCTCTGAAATATCCTGCATCTTGTTTTCCAGGCTTCTGCTCATTCCAATAGAAGCAGTGCAAGAATCACTTTCACCTCTGCCAGTGGCTACTGTTAATCTATTAGTCCTTGTATTCCCCCCCCCCAAGCTAGGAGTTTTCCGACCCACCTAACACTGCCTCGATAGCATCAGCAAATATTCTTGCACATTTCTATTTAAGTGTATACCATCCCTGTAGAAGCAGTCTCTCCTGTTAACAAGTACAGACCAGGCTGAAAAAAATTCTACCCCTTGAGCCTTGGGTAGAATTGCAAAATTTAGTCTGACAATCATAAAATAATAGAACAGTAAAAGGAATTTAAAAATAATTAAAATAAATAATCCTAAATGAGCAATCGCTTTTCTGCCTCATTTTTATTAACTATTATATAATTTTTTTATCATATCTCCACTTGTATGTGGACATGCATGTATGTAAGCACCTTTTGTTCAGCCTTTTTCATTTGCAGTACATTTGATGCCAGATAAAACCATTCATTATTTATTAATTTGAAGATGAGAAGTTAAAATTGGTTTTGATCTAATAAATAGTCATTGATAAGTGGAAAATACATTCGGGAAACCATTCCATAGTTTTTATTCCAGAAATTAGGGTTTTCATCCAGCAAACAGGATTTGTGGTTTCTTAGATTCGAAATACACATTACCGATTCCTTTAAACATGCATCTTATTTAAACTTATATTTAAATTTTCATCTGAATTAAATTCGATATCCTGGTTTATTATTTATTAGGGCTAATAATCTGTCTTTTTCCCCTTCGGTTACATTTTTCATATTTAATTTGCCTTGAAAATCCGTTTTAAATTAGTAAAGTTTCTTTTTTCTTCTTTTTTAAACTTCAAGGAGGAGTGGCAGTGGAAATTCGATTTAGAACAATCAGTTATTTGTCAGATTAGCGCGTGACATATTAATACCCCACGTGTAAAGTAGTGAAGACGAAGATAATGACCTTACAAGCTTGTACTTTACTTAGCCAAAAGGATAGTTTTTTTATTATTTTTTTCTTCTTGAGTAGGGTGAATTCGAGATACATTGGTAGCACTGATTGGCATTGTAATTCCGCGGATATTAAGAACGGAAAAGAGCGGATCATTTTGCTTATGATTAATAACATCAAGTCTGCTTGTCATTAAGGGGAACCCTTCATCTGCTAATGGACAGTTGATTGAAAAGGAGTGGGGAATGCTCTGATGTTTGATTAACCCAAACAGCAGCCAGCAGAGTAAGAAACCACATGGTGAATGATCTAAAGGGTGAAACACCTTTCTTTGGTGATGTTGCAAAGTCTGCGTAGAAATAATTATTTTGAATTTATACGTGTGGTAGATTATTTCTACATGTTTAAGTGTACAGTGGAGGAAAAAAGAAATGTTATTTGGTATAATTAGAAATTAATTAAAGTAATTTAAATGGTTATCTAGATTTCTGCAAATACTACAGCAAATCTTGGTTTCATTGATGTAGTCAATCTTTTGGTCTTACCATGTTAGGGAAAGGTTGATAAAATCTCGAGTCTTAAGATAAATGTACGCGGTCCCTCTGCCCCTGTTTAACCCTTAGCTATTAGACTGCATTTATTTAATTTCTTTCTGGATAATTTACTACTTTTCCTGGTAGGTAATCGAACTCTATTCATGTTACTAATTTAAATTTTAATATTGAGTGTCACAATCTATTAAAACCAATACTATAATGAGAAAAAAAAAATTAAAATTTATTTCAGATAGTGAGAATTAATGTTTGCAATTAATAGAGATTGTCTATTTAGGAAATCAATTTTAATAAAAATGCTTTCTGTGCTGTTTTTCTCTCAGACCGACTAAATGGGCCACAGTGTGAAAAAATTCCATACAAGTTCTGACTGCATATTTTTGAGGCACGAACCGCAAAATTACCGAAATAAACAATGTAATTAAATACCAAAAAATATCTTCACCTTAACTGTGTACTTTTAAATTTTATTTTCTCTCTCTTGGAGCTATCGAGTGTATGTATAGCAGCAACTCGGAACTGTAGACCTTTTTCTTCGCTTTTAAGTAGACCATAAAGCGATGCTTTTAGTTGTTGTTTTCGGTTTTAGGAGCATCAGCGACTAAGGCCATATTGCTCTGTATATACTGTCTGTAAATTGTGTGTGTTCTGTGATAGGTTTTCTGGATGAAAAATCTGAATATCCTAGAGAAAAAAACCATGCTACCCTCGCATGAGACTGGCTAATTCAGCCACGTTGTGAAAAAGGCACATAAAAAATCTCTCCTCACCGACTTTGACTCGAACCCAGGTCTTGTTCAGCCGGTGTGGCGAGGACAGCGATTCTACCAACTGGGCTACCACAAGGGCTGCTGATTATGTCATTTTAATATTACTCTTACTTTAAACCTTTCGAAACTAGTGAAGAGCACTAAGATTTTGACCATTAATTGAAATCAGTGGAATAAGTATGATGATGTCTCTCTATAAGGTCGTATTATAATGGTACAAAGTGCATGATATCTTTTTGAACATCCGGGCACTGGGTTGCTAAGCGTTTAGGAAAAGAATAGATGTCCCATCAATCCATAGTTACTGCTTCTGTCAAATCTTAATTAACCTTACCCTATTGGAACCTTTTATAAAGCAACAGAACGAGGACAGTTTTTGTTAACCTTTCCTAAAAAAAAAGAAGCAAGGTCCTTCTGGAAGTAAAGAATCAATATTAATAAAGGAGCGTGTCGTTCTGTGTGGATTGTTGCCATGGGAGCGAATCTGGTGTACTTTTTAATTAGATGTTTTTCTTTACAGGAAGATTGCTCGGAAATTAACCAAACAGAGATTGTTATTTATTTAATATAGTGTGTTCCAGAGGAATTTCTTAATAATTATCTTAATATAAGCACTAATTAAAACGAGGCAGCAACATCGACCACGGATTTGTAAGGATGTCTTCAGAGAACGTTTTTAGCATTCGTACGAATAATTAAAAGACAGTTTTTATTATTTATCAAATTTATTCAGTACTTATTTACTATTGTATAGGCTTAAAAGAGGCCGAGAAGACACTATTTTTTTATTCGATCTTTCTTTTTTTTTGCTCAAAATTCCCTCTCCTAATGTTGAATTGTTAGAAATCCAGTTTTGACATTTAAAAAAGAAAATGTGTTGGATAAATTGCTGCTTTCTAGACTCGGGAATGGATTAATTGTGGTTAAAGTTTTTAGTTTAATTTATTCCCGGTAGGTGGAACTGATGTGAAAGCGATCAAGGGAATTATAAAGTGAAGTATCATAAATGATATTTCACCTTTTAATACAAAATCATGTGAATAGGAAATTGACATGATTTTGTATTAAATCATGTTAATAAATACAAAAATCATGTGAATAGGAAATTGACATGATTCAATACAAAAATCATGCGAATAGGAAATTGGCATGATTCAATACAAAAATCATGCGAATAGGAAATTGGCATGATTTAATACAAAAATCATGTGAATAGGAAATTGACATGATTTAATACAAAAATCATGTAAATAGGAAATTGACATGATTTTTGTATGAAAACCGATTCAATTGCTGTGATATTCCTGCGCATGCGCCTTTTTGTTTGCGTTACTTTCGTGTGTTGTTGCGAAAGGTTTCAAGTTAATTATGGTCTGTATTTTTGCCTTTTGCTTTCTTCCAACCGCTAAGTTGGACAAAAAATTTCTTTCTAATTAACTTTGTTTTTCTAGTGGGTGTGCTGTTTCAGACACACGTCTTCTTTTCTTTTAAAATTTCAATATTTTACTGCAAATGACGTCAGTTACGTGCGCAGAATAATTACCAATAATTAGTAAGAATTAGTTTTATTTTTAACGATTAAATGACTTCTTATTTTTGCCAGACTTTGGGAAATTAAGTGAATTTATTGCTTATTTATTTGCAGGTCAAGAGGCAACCCTTAAACACTTATCCGTACATGACCTTCTTCCGGACACTCCATTCTTCATGACGTATGAAGGGTCTCTTACCCTGCCCGGATGTCATGAGACGGTCACGTGGATAGTTATGAACAAGCCTATCTATATTACAAAGCAGCAGGTGAGTGGTCAAACTTCTGAAAATAATTAGTTGATCAAAGCCATTCAGGATATTATTTTGGAAACATGATCATAGATTCAACGCTCTCAATTTGCCTCGTTTCCATGACAACCGCCAGTTTATTGTACTTTGTGATTAAACTGTATTCGCAAGAGTCTCGATAGGGTGTTATTTATTAACCACGATGGCTTCCAGACTTTGGCTTTGTTCAAAGATTTTTTTTTCATTTGTGGTTTTAACTTATTTCTACTTTGTGGGATGGGGGGGGAGAAGAAGCTGCATTTTAAATAGAATGAAAAACCTCCGTCCCATTAGAGTGGATAATTATATTATTCATTGCTAAGAATTATAAATATTATAAATGTAGCAGTAAATTTAAATGGATTAATTAAATGCCAAAATAAATTTAAATTAAAAATATCAGTTTAAATATATAAATGCAAGTTTTTAGTGCTTCGTTAAGCTAACGCAGCGACATCTGTATGAAATGGAACCTTTTCAATTACCACCAGCTACTTGTTGGCATATAATATCTACTAGATTTTAAGTATGAGTAATTTACTGCCGACCGGGCTAGCCGGGTGGGTAAAGTGCCTACCTGGCAACCCAAAGGTCGCGTGTTCGAATCCCGCCTTGGGCTTGGATCAGAGTAGTGCAAGAACCTTGGGAGGTGCAGAAGCCGATTCGCCAATAAATAACAAAAAAAAAAAAAAAAAGAATAATTTTTAAGTTAGTAAATAAACATCTGTTGTTAGTGGTAAACAACTGCTGGTAAATAATAATTTAGTGGTAAGGATATTGAAACTTAGCAATGAATGAAGGGTACGTCGAACATTTACTAGTTGGCAAATAAAAATTTATTATTTGGTAAGTAAACACGTGCTATGGTAAATAAATGTCTGCTAGTTGGTAAATACGAGGGGGAGAGTTGAAAAAAGATTTGTGGTCACCCAGAAATAATTGTGGTAGAAGGTTGAAACAAATACCATGGATTACACTCTTTGAACATAGTCACCAAACAAAATGACACATTCCTGCGACCTCTCAATATACTTCCGCAGACCAGTTTTGTAGAGGTCCTCTGACTATCCTTCAAACCACGACTTCCCAGCAGAAATCGCCTCATCATCAGCAGAAAACTACTTTCCCCAAAGAAAGGACTTCAGCGAAGGAAAGAGAAAGAAATGCGAGGTTAGGGGAATAAGCAGGATGCGGCAATATTTCGGTTTTTCTGGCACATCGACAACATTTCATGTATGCATTGTGCCCTTTCCTTCTTCTGGTCAGAAGTCTGGGAACCGTCTAGCAGACACTTTACTCATATGCAACTGTTGATGGATGATGTTTTCCACAGACTCTACACTAATTTGGAGCTTTGAAGCTAATTCTTTTACGCCAATACGGTGATCTTCCAGGATTCATGCCTCAATTTTTGCAACACTCCCCTCTGTTACAGAAGTTGCTGGGCGTCCTGGGATTTCTTCATCAAGAAACGAAGTTCTTCACACTTGACTGTTTATACCAATGTAACGCTGTAACCTTGGCAGTCCTCTCCATAAACTGCGACAATTTCTTCGTGGATTGTTTTGGATATTTCCCCTTGCAGAAAGAGAAACAATCATCTGTATTCCACTTTATCCATTGCGACACTTCACTTTATTCAGCACTGCAAACAAAAAATGAACTATCAGATCAAAACCAAAATTTGTGTGGTTGCTATAGACATTTTAAGGTGTCAAACAAAAAATATCTTTCTATCACTAGTTCTGGGCGAATACAAATCTTTTTTTTTTTTGAACCCCCTCGTAAACGTCTGTAGTTGGTAAATAAACATTTAGTGATAAATAAACATTTACTATCTGGAAAATAATATTTACTAGGTAGTAAACGAACTAAATGGTTGGTAATTTGCTTGTTAATGTATTTAAATTTAATAATGAATAATGGAGGCACTCGCCGAACATTTAGTAATTGGTAAATAAAAATCTCTTAGATGGTAAATAGCATTTGTTGAAAGTAACCAAGGAACTGCTTCTTTCAGTAGATAAGTAACTGAGAAACAGCAGCTACTAATTGGTAAATAATTCTCTTTTGGTTTTGCTGATTGGTAATTAATTCTCTTTTGGTTTTGCTGATTGGTAAATAATTCTCTTTTGCTTTTGCTGATTGGCAAATAATTCTCCTTTGATTTTGCTGATTGGCAAATAATTCTCCTTTGGTTTTGTTGATTGGCAAATAATTCTCCTTTGGTTTTGTTGATTGGCAAATAATTCTCCTTTGGTTTTGCTGATTGGCAAATAATTCTCCTTTGGTTTTGCTGATTGGCAAATAATTATCTTTTGGTTTTGCTGATTGGCAAATAATTATCTTTTGGTGCTGCCAATTCTGTTTGCTAATTGGCAAATAATTCTAAAAAATTCTGTTTAACTGCTGCGAATAAAATCTTCAGTTTTTCCTGGAAAGCAGCCGTTAAGAATACTAACTACCTCATACGCTCCAAAATGAAATTGCTTAAGAAGAAATCAAAATATCATCAGAGTCGAGTGACAGCAATTTATGCGTTGCTAAATTTGAATATATATTGCGAGCGCTTCGCTTCCAATAGATACGTTATTTTGCAGTGTTTAAGATTGAAGATTTCCTTATATAAATATTTTATTATCGTACTTGAAGCTTTTAATGCGCAAAGCTCTTACTCTTAAGCTGTTGTTATTTGGCTTTTCTATTTTACTATACCACTTCCTCATAATTAATGGAGCCTTTAATTGCGAGCAGTTTCCAAATCTTCGGAGACAAAGAAAACATAAAAGTTCAAACACCAACGCTATTCTCTGAGGAGGTATTTGAACGAACTCTGTCATTATCCACTGTTTACTACTTCAAGTCTGAAAGCTGAACAAATCGGAGCTTATGGCGTGGCTATAAAATATTACTACTTTCTGGTCATAGTGCCCAGTAGACTGTTGGCTCAGACAATTTAGAGCAATTAATTTATCCTCCAGCAGACATTTTTTTTTACTAACTGCACCAAACCATGCCTGTTGATGTTAATTATGGTACTAACTGGTAAAATGTGTTATTGTCGCTGCCAGACATCTGCGAGCTACAAATTTTATTGTTTTCTCCTTTTATAGCTCTACATCCTCCGGAAGTTGATGCAAGGGGATGAGCTGAACCCAAAAGCACCTCTGGGGAACAATTTTAGACCGCCGTTATCCTTGAACCAGAGAGCTGTCAGGACCAATATAGATTTTAAGAGAGAGGAGGTACGTGTTTTTGTTAATGGTATGTGATTAGGGTGAGTGTCCTTTCATTAAGCAATCACGATTGCGTTTGCTGTCACGTGACTTGTCCATGATCGTCCAGTAAGTTAAAAGCGACGACAAATTACTAATGATTGACACTTCTTGGGGCGATAGTCGATACTTCGATTTTCGGAGATTGAACAGTAATCTGTGTCCTTCAAATATGCCATCAATGAAGGATAATTTTTGTTTATTAGCAATATACATTTTTATGCCCACTCGCTGACCTGTCTCCGTGGCAAGGACTAATTAATCATTAGTTTCTTGATGGTAACTTCGTTATCACGGAAACCCGTTAAAGAAAGTGTACCAGTTTAACTTAACAGGGTGAGAAAGTTTTGCTTCTCCCGGCCATACAAAACGAACCTAGAGCGAGCCATATTTAAATATTGGATTATAAATGTTGCTCAAATGTGGCCCCTTCTTAGATTGCTTGCATCTAGGATCACTATCCTTCCCACATCGGGTGGAAAAGACATGAGTTCGAGTCCCGTCGATGGCAGGAGGAACTTTTATGAGTCTTTTTGACAACGGGGCTCAGTTGGTCTCACAAGCGGTAGCATGGTTTTTTCTCCTGGAAACTTGGGTTTTCCATCCAGCAAATAGAAAATTGACCACAGAACACAAGCAATTTACAAACAATATATGCTGAGCAATATGGCCTTAGTCGCTGATGCTCCAAAGACCCTACTGCTACAAGTACAGCAGTCTCTTGTGCCTCATGTTAGAAAGAAGTGAACGGATTGCAGGTGAAAAATTGAAATTGATTCTCTTTTAAGAAAGTAGAAACAGTTCTCTTCCGGTGGTGAATTTTAAAACCAAAAAGCTTGATTTATTCTTCTGTTCAAGACAACTCGGCGCTGTGTCTTGTTCATGAATACTTTTTTAAAATATTTAGGCATGTTTCAGCTGTTGTGGGGGTCCCTGCAGCAGTGGAAATTAAGGTAACCTCTGCAGGTGCAGAAAGAGGTCGGTGGCATCTTTTGGGGCATCATTTTAGTGGGAATACCCCATCTATGTGAACCGCAAAGTCCTGAACTCGACTCATTTTAGGAAAATAAAAGAAATTATACAGTTTAGGTGTTCAGATATTTTTTACTTACCATCAATACGCTCCCCCCTTTATTTAAAAATAGGTTGTTTAATATTTTCTATTTTTAACAATTAATGGAGCTGTTGGGCTTGCTGAAATTGGGTCGTTCGATATGCAGGCCTCAGTTCCTCATCCTGACTTAACCAATACTTCAAACGTAAAGAAAATAACCCATAGGCAGAGATGCCATTAATAACAGTCGATAGGTTATTTTTACTCGAGGAAAAATTTAATCAAGGTATGTAAAGATGTTTTTTCTTGCAAGTAGATTGTAGAAATAACTTGAAGATTTGGAAACGAAATAAAAATGTTGGCTACAACTTCCATCCTTGATTGCTTCTCTTGGCAATATACGATAACCCATCATCTAGATGGATAAACTATTAGGAGAAAAAAAAATTTACATTGGTTCGTTCTCGCTGAGAGACATAACGTAGTCAAGTAGCTAGGCGATGAACATCGAAGTGGGAGGCAAGGAACTATTGCTGAAGAGACGCTTAAAAAAAAAGAGGGACATCCTTCCATCTACAATCCTAATGTAATGAGCTAGGATATGCTTGAATAAACTTAATAATTTACTTCTTAAGATACTATTAGGATGCGTTTTCGGGGTAATACTCGCAGGCAAACGTGGAATTTTAAAAATCTAATTAATTTCTTGGTCGAGGAAGCTTATTGCTTAAATGACGCTGCAGGAGCGATCAAACCTTGCATTTTATTTATGGTGAATGGTCAAAAGAGGATTTCGCGTGAGAAATAAATCATTAGACTTGATTTAATTTTTGCTGATCACGTTAAGTTCTGCGTAGTGTGCAGAAGGAAGGGTTCTTGGATTAAATTGTCTTTGTACGTGGCTGCAGTTGGAGGTTTTTATGAATAGGCTTACTTAAGCCTAAAGAAAAAAAGACAAACGAGATTTGTTTCGCAGTCATCCATTAATGTGGCTGAACGAATGAAGAAAAAATTGTCTTTATTGCCTTTATATTGGATATATTTATGAAGGAAGCGTAATGTATGGTCCCAGTAGTCGTAAAGTATAAATATTAACGTAATAGTTGCATGCTATTTCCTGCAAAATCGGCTTTGGGGGTGATCTAATTGTGGGTCCAATTCCTTCGATATTTCGTGACGTCATGATTATCGGTTTCTCCTACAATCTCCTTTCACCTCGGTCTACAAGCTAAGCACGAAATATTCTCATTGTACGAAATAGAAATCAGTACGCACGATTGGGTGGCTTAAAATGTCTTGTGAGATTTATGACGATGGGCATTCTTATTTGATGATTTGGAGATTTTAAATTCTTTTCTTATGGCTTTTGTATAGGATATTAGCTGTTCGATCTTTTGCAGAACTGTGCACTACCGCATCGCTTGGGGGATATCCAATTTTCGATTTGGTTTCATTTTAAGTATCACTAAATGGTATTACCGTGCAATCAGATGTATGTTCTTAAATTGGAGCACGCATTAGAAAGACACGTCTGTTTCCCTGTACAGTATTTCAAGAAAGCTTCAGGGAGAGCTTTACTATCCCCCCTGCAAATAATGGATGCTGGTTATACAGTTTGAACATCGAGTGGACTCCTCGCAGGTAGCTGGTGGATAATGTCACTGCTCTCTCGTACTGCATCCCCATTGCTGGCATAAAAATTCATAATTTAAATATTTTAATAATTAAGAATCAATTAAAATCAATCAATCAATCAGTTGATCAATATAAATCAATATTTCAATAATTAATTAAGCATAATTAAGAATTTAATAAATATAAAGACACGCAGTATGACAACTCCATGCTTCAATTAAAATTATTTCCAATTTCAATTATACTTTGTATACGATCTTTTAAAATAAACGATTTTCAATAAATATTTTATTTAAGTTTTAATTTAAAATATATTTTCGTAATCTTTTATTTAATTCCATAATATTTTATTTTAAAAAAAATATTTATAAATTACAGCGAAAAACTTAACTTTCAAAAGGTTTAAACTATTTTAAAATCTTAAAATATCTTTGAATTTTAATTATTAGAATAATTAAGTGATTGACGATCTTCGGCAGATGAATTTCAGTTAGCTTCTCTTCAATAATAATTATTATTAATTAAATATCAAATATTAAGATTTGTTGGAAAAGTAAATCTCAACAAGAAAATAACACTGCTGCAAAGCAGTCCATCTGTTACACAAGTTCAATTATATTTCTCATTTTTAATATTTCTTCTCTTATCTTAAATAATTAAATATTATGAAATCATTAATTTTGTTAACTGATATGATGTAATTATTTGAAATAATAAAAATACATTTATTAAAATTTAACGATAAACAAAGCTCATGTATTAATGTTTTTTTTTTTTTTTTCAGATGAAAACCTGCCCAACGATGTATAAAGACATGAGGTATCAAGGTATGATACCCTCCATGCCTCAATTAATATTATTTCCAATTTAAATTGTACTTTGTATAATGACCCTTTAAAATAAAAGATTTAAAAAATATTATTTAAAATTTTTAATTTTAAACAAATTTTATAATATTTAATTTTATGATAATAAAAAAAATTTATTCATAAATCAGAGTGAAAAACTTAATTTTTAAAAGGTTTAAACTATTTAAAAATCTTTAAAATATCTTTGCATTTTAATTATTAAAATAATTAAGTGATTAATAATTAATATTAATTTATATAATTAATGGAAGTATGCGCAGAAATATTTTAAAATAAGGAAATCCGTGAATGTCTTTGGTGTTCTATTTTTTAATATTTTCCTCTTCTTTTCACAGCACACAAATGGAGCAAAGTCCCTTGATGGTTCATGATGCCTTAGCATGACTATCCACCACATATCTCTAGAATTCTTCGTTTTATTCTTCTTAAAACTCCAGAGGGTGCCTGGAACTCCGACTGTGCGTTCATATTACTATTTTTGACTAATGCGTCCTCCAGTTCATGCTTTGTTTTGTATACCATCCACCGACGATCTTCGGGAGATGAATTTCAGTTAGCTGCTCTTTCTCTCAGTGCCAACAAACTAGACCCAGTGGCCACATCATGGCGCAAAATGACTATAACTTTACCAGTGTGGTGTTATTGTACGTAAGTTCTTTGAACGAAGGCAATTTCTGCTTGACTGAACTCAATTACTACGATGTGGACTCATGTTAAAGAGTGGTGTGTGTTGATTTCCTTTGGATGGCTTCTCTGAGAGACAACTTCTATTTTCTCAGGGTGAGTATTTTGTTATAATGAATGGTATGGGTTAAGGTAGGGGCAACATGGCACTCCGATGACATCAGTGGTATAAGTGTGTTTAGGGTCAAACGGCACCAGGGGATTTCCCCCATCTCCGCGTAGTTTACGTTGTGGTGTGTTACAGTACGCTGTAAATGCCCGTGGAGGCAGACCAGGAACCTAGTAGCTTATATATACTCTGGCAGGTCCTGCCAACTAATTTTCTGAGATTTCGGTGGCTAGGACCTAGAAAAAAAAAGAAAAAAAAAAACGGGGGACACTTCAATTTAGAAAAAGCCAGGAGAGGTTAATGTAGTTCAGGTTTCAATTTAGAAATCGTTAATTTTGATTATTTGTGTGGGGTTTACGCTGGCGTATTAGTCAGAGTAGGGGGAAGAGACTGAAGACTAGGGGGGGGGGATAAGACTGAAGTATGGGGTCGATAGGGAAGGCAACTCCAAGTGGTCAGTAAGGCATGCCCATGCCTCACCAGGTGAAGTATATGGGATGGTAGGGGAGGGAGGAAACAGGAAGACCATCTCCTCCTCCCCCTGCCGGGGAGAGGAAAAAAGGTACCAGGCAAGGGAAATGGTACAGATCACCATTTGGCTACATGGTAGTGAGGCTGCAGCAGTCGTAGTGTAGTCATAAGATCATGTCCGGTAGCAGAGTCACTCGTGGGACAGTGTCCCGTCCAAGTTGAATGTCTTTGTTTTTGGTTCTCTATCTTCAGTTAGTACATTTGTCAGTTTCACTTAGGTCTCATATTTGTTGGTACATAGGCAGGGTTTCTTGGTTCCATTATTTCTTCGTATCGTTGTAGGAAGTGCACCGTTACTATTCCTAAGCAAGACAGCTAGTATCTTCCACATAATTATCATTCCGGGGTGTCTGAAAAGATGTTTTGATTTGTTATCTGGCTGGTCGTCTTTCACTCCTGATGTATTACATTTAGCGTTCTCCTTCTTCAGAAGAGTTCTTGAGCGAAGTTGGTCAGGGCTCTGTATTCCTCCTCTGAATCCAGTAAGCCCTTGCGCTCTGGGGAGGTATCTTATACTCGTGATTAGAATGCACCTGAGATCCTCGTATTGCGGACACTCGCACATGAGGTGTTCCCAGGTTTCGATCTCTCCACATGTACAGCATGGGTCCTCTACATGGGCGAAGTCCATTAACTTTGCGTTAAAGGGGCCGTGTCCAGTTAGCAAGTATGTTGTTTGCAACCCTGGAAAGAACTAAGTAGGCGATTTTGGATAGATTTTTTCAAGTTGCGGCAAGAACTTGTGGGTGATTGCTCCTTTGGTAGTTTCGGCTCACCTGTCCTGACACACCTGCAGCAGGTGAGACTGAAGCCGGATCTTTTCTTCCTTATGGTTGTTTGTTGGGTCTATTGTAAATTCCAGGAAAGTTGTGGTTATTCCCTTAGATAAGTAGTAGAGGAATCCTGTTCTTGCGATTTCAAGATCAAGTGGAAGTACTGCTGCTATCACCTGCAGCGCTGGGTTACTCACCGTTCTGCAGGCGTGGGTGGTAGTGAGCAGGATGGTGCGTTGAATTGCATCCAAGGTTCTCTTATTTACGACCAAGACAATTTCGTCGTACCAGATTGCTGAAGCGTATGTAATTATTGGGAGGAAGGTTGTCTTGTAGTATAAGGCTAGTGTACGCTTTTTGAGACCCCAGTCTCGCCTTGTGACCCTAGCTACTATGGCAGAGTAGTTTCTGATCTTTTGTGTTAGGAATTTGAGATGTGGTTAGAAGGATAACTTATTCTCTAGTATGACACCCAGGTATTTTAGTTGACTGACGAACTTGATAGTTGTCCCATCAATCTTAATCTGGGGTGGTCGTCTCAGTCGCAGGGTTCCTTTAAGCAGCGCCGACGATGTCTTTGTCGGTGACATTGTTCAGAAATTTTTCTTGGCCCACTGTTGGAGTATCTGCAGGGCCTGATTAGCCAGGATTTCCAATTGGGCTCTGGAGTTTGCTTGGACTGCAAAATCAGGTCATCTGCGAAGGCCTGCACCCCCATCGCTGCTAGGTTCATTCTCAAGAACTCATAAACTCTTACTGGATTTACACTTATCTTATTTCATCAAATTCTAAGTTCCAGAGCAGTGGGCCTAATACAGACCCCTGTGGACATCCTCTGTGTAATGTTCTTGCGATCTTTTTGTATGGAGTGTTTATCTCAATGTTTCTTTGTGAGAGATAGGTTTCTATGACTTTATAGAGGTTGATGGGTACTTTAACTTCCCTCAAAATGCTCGGCCACCAGAGTGAGTCGAACGCTCCGGCAAAGTCAATCGATATTACGAGAAAATACTTGTTGCCACATTCTTTGACCTTGTTAATTAGGTTTCTGAGGGCGTCTGTTGTGAAGGATCCTGGTTTAAATCCAAACTGATTCCCAGCTAGGAGGCCAGCTGCTTCGTAGTGTTGGAGGATTCGTTTGTGCAGTAGCTTTTAAAACAATTTGCTAACTACTGAAAGAAGTGCGATAGGCCTGTAGGATGTCGGGTACTCTGCTTTCTAAGTCGGACTCTTGATGATGAGTTTGTTGGCCGTTTCCATTTTGTATGTACGAGTGTGAGCCACCGACTGGGCTAGTCAGGTGGGTAAAGTGCCTGCCTGGCAACTCAAAGGTCGCAGGTTCGAATCCCGCCTCGGGCTTGGATCAGAGAAAAATGCAAAAACTTTGGGAGGTGCATTATGGCCACAGAAGCCGATGCGCCAACAACTAACAAAAAAAAGTGAGCCACCATTATATGATCCTCTGATGTTGAGATAAGCATGATATTAAGGGGACCATACATCCATGGCGGTATGTATAATCTGAAATCATGGCGTGTTCCTCTGATAAAACCAGTATTATCAGAAGATAGTATCATATCATGATGTATGATCTTCTATCATGGCATGATCCTCTGATGATGGTTCACTGATTTGAATAATCCACTATTATAATATGATTCTCTGACGACATCATTAGAATGTATATACCAGTGTGATCTTCCATTATGATATGATTCTCTTTTGTTCGAGATATGCATGATTTACTCTCATGGATCCTCAATGATGATTCACTGATATGAATAATCCAGTGTTATATGATCCTCTGATGATGATGATTCACTGATATGAATAATCCAGTGTTATATGATCCTCTGATGATGATGATTCACTGATATGAATAATCCAGTGTTATATGATCCTCTGATGATGATGATTCACTGATATGAATAATCCAGTGTTATAATATGATCCTCTGATGTGAATAATCCTCTGATGATGATGATTCACTGATATGAATAATCCACTGTTATATGATCCTCTGATGACATCATTAGGATGCGTGACCGACAATCATGATAAAATCCTCTGTACAATTTGCAAAACCCGTATCAAAAGTTCGAACTTTAATGAGAGGAGAGAAAAAATGGTTTTTAATAAGTAAAAAATAAGTCCGAGTATTATTAGAAAAAATACTTTATTAAAAATAAATTTATTATAATTATAAATCTTTAACATTTAAGTAATTATTAATGAAATGAAATGTTTATTGCTATATATTGTCAAGATATTGGACATGAGGTGTCTTCAAATCTTTCATGATTCATAGAAGATCAGCGGAGTTGTCTTTTATAATTAAATAAAAAGTTCTTCGAATAACTTTACATTAATTTAAAAGGTTTAAATTACATTCCTGTTTTGCTTAACCAAGTTCTTGAAGTCATTTTAATTAATTTATTTTTTTTATAGCGTGCAATGCGGTACTCCAGAATTTCTCTAACAGATCCTCAGAGAGAGTGAGAGATCCTCAGTTTTCTGTCTCTATCGGACACAGGAGTTTAAGGAAGAATTACAACCGACTGCCATATAAAAAAAAAAAAATAATAAATAAAATATCCAAAGATATTTTCATTCTTTATGCTGGAACTTGTCTCGATACTTCAACTGAGGAAGGAAGAAATCATTGGAGACCGTCAATTGACGAACCACGTACCTAAGGGACCGTGTTCTGGTGACGTGAGGAATTGGGAAGAAACTGTCTGGACTCACCGGGAGCCGTTGGTGTGTTTGTGTGTGAGATACACCGCCTGTATCTCACGGCTTTGTACTCTCTGTGTGTGTAGGTAGGGCCTAGATCACCAATGCTATGTACCTTTTATACCGAAACATGTAAAATAAAAATCAACACTCAGTCACAATAAAGAATATCGAATTTCAGGTGTGTTGTGTTCATTCATCACTGAAAGAAGAGGCCGAAGTAACTGAATGGAGAGTGTTGCTCTCAAGTGGATTATACCTGCAATGTATTTAGCAAAAAAAGTAGGCGCAATGCGCCTATTGTCTTCACAATTTCCGTTCCCTATGGAACACTTGGATGGCCCTAATATGACAAATTTTGGTCCGTTCGTCTGTCTGCATGTAATGTCTGCACGGCTAGTGCAGTGATATCGTCACCGTCCTCCCCACACTAGGTGGAAAAGGCCCGCGTTCGAAGTACGTCGATGACGCGAGGAACTTTAATGACCTTTTGTCACTCCGTGGCTGAGTTAGTCGGTCTCAGGCGTAGATAGTAAGGTCTTTTTCCCCGGTAACTCGGGTTTTTCATCCACAAAACAGGCAAATCGACCAGAGAACACACGCCATTTACAGACATAATACACAATGCTCGGCAGATGAATTTAATTATTCGGGTGGCCTTAAAATAATAGTTTGGTGTTTTGTCTGCATGTAATAATTCGACTCTCAACGGACGGATTTGCATGAAATATTATATTTGGGCCTTTTTGAAAATTTATAGAGCCCTCCTAAATTAATTAAAAGTCAAACCAGTAGAAATTTTGCAATTATAATTTATATTCCCGCCCGTCCGTCCATATGTAATAACTCGACTACCAGTGTTCTTTAGAATGATTTGCTGAGCCTTCCCAAATTTCATTAAAATCTGACCAATAGAAAATTTACAGGTATTATTTCTTCTTCTTTTTATGTATATCATACAGACAATGTTATTAGTCATTCATGAATTATTACAAATAGTAATATAGAAAAGCTAACGAACCTGAAATGTAACACACTATGTACATTAACTAACTTTTTATATTTATATATTTTTGTATGATCATAAGCACTTAAGTGTGTGCTTGACAAGACTGTCAAAATGTTATCCCTCCTCTGGAGTCTGGACAGAATCACAGATACTTTCAAATTTAATGCTAACTCGTGACTTTTTTCCGTCATTTCCCTGTACGTGTTAAGTAAGTCCTCAGATTCCATACTCTTAATATGGTCCTATTCTCTGACAATAGAGTCACTGATAATAATTCTCTTGTGAGACCAGCAAATCTGTATTGGGGATTGCCACTATGTTGCTTGATGCACCAGTGAGGGCGCTCTGCTGTTGAGTTGGGCAGCTGTGAGCTTGATGGGCCCATTTCAATTCTTCGCGAGCATCCACCCTGTTCGTCAAGCTCTCGTAAACGGCCATTGGCGCTTAATTTCCTCACACTCTTTGCAGCAAACACACATGGACATCCTCATAGCATCCTCAGTGCTGTGTTTCTGAGAGAACTCTTTCAGTTCTCTCAGAAACACAGCACTCCCACTATTTGAGCTTGTTGCTTTGCTGCTCTAGCAGAGGCAGATTTCCTTTTAAATTCAATTTAATTGGAGAGTACTACACTAAACTAATAGATAACTAAATGCTTATGACTCTTTCAAGTTGTATGTATTTCGGTATGCTGTTACATTCATAGTTTTAAATTAACTATTGCACTTCTAGAAATCGAATTTCTTAGCTACTGGTTACGTGATACGATATTTGCGCCAAATCATCGATACAAAAGTTCTACGAATATTTGTGACTTACAGAATCTGTAGGTAAATTTTAAAAAAATTTAACAATCATCATGACTAGGGCTGTTAAACTATTCAGCACAGTTCAATATGTTGAGCCAAATAAAACGGCAAAATTTTCCAAAAAAATCTTATCTGTATCCAAGAGTTCAAAGTTCTTCGGCCTTTACAGTTGTAGTCTCGAATCTCTGTACGCTGGAGACGGTCTTAAAGTTCCAACAGGGTTGCAGTTTTAAAGATACTGATATCGACGCCAAATGTCACGTCTCTGTCTAAGTTTCTTAAATATTTTTGCTTGCCCATTCGCGCATTTAAATGCACTTATACAGCGTCCTCAGTCCTTGTGGGTAGCACAGTTGGTTGAATCGCCGTCCTCCCCTACACATCGGGTGGAAACGAACAGAGTTCGAATCCCGTCGATGACGTGAGGAATTTTTATGGGCGTTTTTCACAATGTGGCTAAGTTAGTCGGTCACAGGCGAGGGTAGCAAGGTTTCCCCCCGGAAACTCTAGTTTTTCGTCTAGCAAACAGAAAATCGACTTTCCAGTTCGATTTACTATATCTTACTGAAGTTAAGATATATTATTGTCACTTTTTGTCAGATTCTTGTAGATTGTTCGGATCTGCCAACAAAGGTGAGGTTCTGTTTTATACATCAAGAAGGAATAAAAAATAAACACTTCCAACAGAAAAGACGTTTTATTACGACTGTATTAATATACTTAGAATGCATAATAAAGGTTTAGAAAGTAACTTTTATCTTTTAGGATGACCAGGAATGATTAGTCTTTGTAATGTTATCCTTCAACTTCGCCTACAAAATAAATCTTTAGTTTGTTTGCATATAATGAATATTTACCAGCTGAGCTTTTATAGTTAATGATCTGTATCATTAAGACTGATTACAGAGAAATGGTTCTAAATGAGAACCTTGGGGCACTCCTCCGAAGGAGCTAATTCTGATGGTATAATGCTAAAAATAACCATTAATCCAGATGATACTATAAAACACTGAAAAGATTTGCTGAGGAATGGTTTGGCAGTCTAATTCGATTAACGGTACTTAATTTGATAGACGCAATTAGGCCACTGCAGCCCTTGCACCATTAACTATCCATTCTGAGCCCTCGTGTGTAGCAGAGTTGGTAGGATCGCTGTACACTCCACACCGAGCGGAAAAGACCTGAGTTCGAGTCTCTTCGATGGTTTGAGTAATTTTTATGGGCCTTTTTCACAACGTGGATAAGTTAGTCGGTCTCAGACGAGAGTAGCATGGTTTTTCATCCAGCAAAACAGAAAATCGGCCACAGAATACACGCAATTTACAGACAATATACACGGAGCAATATGGCCTTAGTCGATGATGCTCCTAAGACCCAACAACAGCATATCACCACAATAACTTTATTTGATGCATAGTCTCACATTCGGAACTTGGTGTACAGCACAAAGTAGTTTTTAACAGCTTCAATATAAGGAGCGGCTAAAATGAATTGAGAATCGTTGCTTACCAACGCCTTACTACTGCCCAATATCCATGTCATGCGGTAGCATGACATGCATGTTGTACAGATCAGGTTTTTGTTTCGTTTCAATCAGTTGAAGTTGAGTTCTTTGAGTGAAATGTGCCTCTTTCAGTGAATCAGTGTTTTACCCCTTCGACAGAAAAATGAGTGATCGTAATTTAGAGCAAAGAATTATTACATTTTTGGTTTCAATGATAATAGATGAATCATGGGTCTTTCACTATGATTCACAAAGCATGCAGTGACAAACTCCCTCTTCTGCCCGTTTAAAGAAAGCAAGTGTATCTCTATCGAAGTCCATGCTTGTCGTTTGCTTTGATTGTCGTTGTGTTCTTCATCATGAATTTGTCCAGCCAAATCAGACACTCTATATTAAGATTGTATGAAGACTTTCGTGAAAAAATTCGAGAGAGAGAGAGAGGGCCCAATTATGGCCGGACAATTGGTTTTTGCACCATGACAATGCGCCGTGTCATTCTTCTGTCGCATTGAGGGAGTTTTTAACGAAAAACAAGATCACAACGTTCGAGGAGCAATATCTGCTGTGTACAAGTTAAGTGAACTTTCACAGACTCTGACAGAAGGTTTTAACTAAGTTATAATTGGCTGATATTTTAAATTATCAGTGAAAAAGAACAATACATAATGGTATTATCTCTCATAATAGTCAATGAAAACAATTTTCCCGGGCCCCCATTAATTTTAAACAACATTAAATTTATTTTTCTTTTCTCCATTATCACCATCCCGCAATTAATATGCTAAACGTAACCAAGTAAAAGAAAAGTTTAGAAAAAATATAAGCCCTACCATTAATACTTGAAAGTGTAAGTACTTCTTTCAATAGGTGTGTTTAATTTGTTCCATAGAACTTCGATTAGCGGTTTTCTGTTCACCCATTAGAAGAAAAAACATTTTTTTGTCTCTCGTTTTTTCTGAGCTACTTGGATAAAATTGCCGCTTCAATTAAGAAATTACCAGCTCACTGTTTTTTTTATTCCTCACACCGACAGTAAAGACGTCTTTTGCAAAACTTTCTTAATGGCTCGATGAAATTTTATCATCATTTACAATCCGCGGATGCGATGCCCGAGTAGGAAAAGGAAATAAAAGGTTTATGTAGCAAAGTTTAAAACGCAAATGGACTGCTAGATCCGTTTACTTATCGTTCACAACCAATACTTCGGCTGCTAAAAGGATTATAAACAGTTCTAGGAACAAAGATATTCTCGGGATTGCATGTAAGTTGATGATTAAGGTGTAGAAAAATGATTTTAATACGTGAGCAGACGATAGAATAAAGTTGCAGTGGCAAGCTAATAATAAATTAAAAGCAGACGATAGAAATAAGGTTAGAGTGGTAAGGCAACAATGGAATTAAAAGCAGACGATAGAAACTTGAACCTGAGCTGATGTGAGCATGCGCAAGATTTGAATTACGTTGGTTTCATTGTAATATGGTCTTTAATGTCTAAACTTTGCGTAGTTCACGACCACGATTCTTAGCTCAAAGTTCAAAACTGAAAGGCGAGCCAGCCCTCTGTACTGTTATACTAACGAAATATATAAGGCCATTGATATACCTTTCTATTCTAAACGTCTTGCGCTCAGCGTACAATAACAGTAGTGCAGTTTGTGCCTAATGTTCTTTGTCGTAACATTTACGACACCAAGTGATTTGTGTGCTTAGACATTGCTGCAGATAATTGCCTCTCTCGCCTGCTTCAACGAAACATGTCATGCTCTACGATCTAGCAGCTGAACTGTAATCATCTTGACAAGTAAGGTAATATAGAGGCAGACAAGTCTGTATTAATAGTTCGGCTACAATGAGCGTTATGCTTCACACTTAATTAGAAGGAAACCTATGGGCTTTGCGTTCGCCCGCTAAATAACCGACTTCGAAGACGTGCGACTAATTACACTTAAGAAACCAGAGTTTTTAAATACGTCACACTGTTCGTGCACAATGTTTACTTCCTATTCTTTCAATATCTGCTTCGAAAAGTTTAAATCACACCAATGAGAAAGAGAGAGAGAGAATAA
The DNA here is from genome assembly GCF_048544385.1 of Mastigoproctus giganteus. NCBI lineage: Eukaryota > Metazoa > Arthropoda > Arachnida > Uropygi > Thelyphonidae > Mastigoproctus > Mastigoproctus giganteus. Next base: position 18,355,879 of record NC_143575.1, read on the forward strand.
ACCTTAACCAAATTTTCAGAGTTACGTTTCGATAATATCTCATCTTGATCTTCGTCAAGGCAATGCAAAGCAACATAAACCGATATTGAGCACTACGATTACTCCAGTTCGGTCTTCATCAGAGTAAAGTTATAAAAACCAATTTTGAGTTTACGTTTCAATGACATCTGACATAGTCTTCATCATAGTAAGACAAAGTTCTGTTTGTTTTGATTTTTTCCAAGTCTGTTAAGGCCATTAGGCGTCAGTATATAATGTCTCTAAATTTAGCGTATTTCTGTAAATTTCCAGAATTACGTTTCCCTATCGTCTTATCTTGATCTTCGTCAAGGCAATGCAAAGCAACATAAACCGATTTTGGGCGCTACGTTTCGATTACTCCAGTTCGGTCTTCATCAGAGTAAAGTTATAAAAAAAAATTGAGCTTACGTTTCAATGACATTTGACTTAGTCTTCATCATGGTAAGAAGAAGTTTTGTTTGTTTTGCTTAAGAGAGAATAAACCTTAACCAAATTTCCAGAGTTACGTTTCGATAACATCTCATCTTGATCTTCGTCAAGGCAATGCAAAGCAACATAAACCGAATTTGAGCCCTACGATTACTCCCGTTCGGTCTTCATCAGATTAAAGATATAAAAACCAATGTTGAGCTTACGTTTCAATGACATCTGACTTAGTCTTCATCATGGTAAGACGAAGTTGTGTTTGTTTGTTTTGATTTTATCCAAGTCTGTTAAAGCCATTAGGCGTTAGCATATGTCTGTAAATTTAGCGTATTCTGTGGTCATTTTTTGTTTGTTTCCCTTTCCAGCGATACTGATTATCTCTGCCACGAGTGAAAGTATAGGAACCAATTCGAGCACTACGTTTCGATGACTCCAACTTTGTCATCAGCAAGACAAGTCAAAAAACTATTCAAACTGAATTTTTCAAGGATTTACATTTCAATAAAAATCAAACTTAGTCTTCGCCATTTTAAGGAAATTACACAAACAGATGTCAAACACTACGTTTCAGTTACTCTAACTCTAGGTCTTCATCAGGGTACAGAAAAGTTATTCAAACTATAGTCGCTTTACTTGTTTACCTGGATGGAGGACCCTAGTTTACAGGTAGAAAAAACCCTTATAAGTCGCTTTCCAAACACTAATCTAGCGATGTGAAAAACCCTCATGAAAATTTTTCCCATGTATATGATTACCAAACTTTAAGTAGCTGCATACGCCTCCACCCCGGGCTCAGTAGACTGACTATTGCGCATGCTTGCATCATATTAAATAATTTATAACAAATAATAACAGGTTATGAACAATTTTTCACCAGAACCAAGCGAACGTCTGAAAGGGGAACATAATAAAGTTCTTTCATGTTGCTAAAGAATCGGACCAGCGAAGATTTCGGATAATCGAGTTATATTTATCGTTGCTTATCTGTTAATATGAAATGATGCGAAATTAATCATCACTTTAATTTCTAGCTTCAAATCAAAGGCATTTGATGAATTTTTCAAGTCTCCAAAATACAATAGCAGGAACATGTTTAAAGTGTAAATTAATTGTCTCCTGCGCGCAGTAAACCAAACCGGCCCTCATTTATCAATTACATCAGCATGTCTTTGTGACACATTTATCAATTGGAAATGTGGCTAAATATTAATTATGTTCTCCAAAGTACGTGCTCCAAAGCGAATTTCCTGAAAAGGGATTGAAATTCTTCGTTGAGGAGATAATTTTGCCTATCAGAAAATTGGGAGGAAGGATACGTTACGATGCTTCCCAAGTTACCAATTGATCAATGGGATAATGGCGTCCACCCTTTCAACGTTTAATAGCTTCTCACAATGGTAATTGGCAGCGTGGATGCATCTCAATCAGCTGACAGTGTAGCAGCTATTTATTAGTTATAGATCGAAAACGTCACCTACCGGCAACTTTAAAATGGAATCATGGCCGAACCCACTTCGAATAGTGATGTTGCAGTCATTGTACAACTGATAATGTACAATTTGGAACAGTTTTAGGAGCTACGTTTCAAGAAATCTAGACATGACCTTCATCAGGGTATATTGAAGTCTTATCTAAATATATTTGATTTTTCAACAACCCGGAATGAGTTCCAACACGCTATAATTTCATTCATACGTTCCCCAGGACCAAGAGTATTAGTGGATCGAAAACGATAACTACCTCCAACTTTAAAATGGATTCCTGGCCGAACCCCCTTCAAATAGTGATGCTTCAGTCACTGTACAACTGATAATGCATAATTTGGAACAATTTTACGAGCTACGTTTCAAGGGCTCTAGACATGACTTTCATCAGGGGATATTAAAGTATATATAAATATTTTGGATTTTTCAACAACTCAGAATGAGTTCCAATACAGTATGATTTCGTTTATACGTTTCCCCAGGACCAAGAGTATTATTTGTAGATCGAAAACGGTAACTACCGGCAACTTTAAAATGGAATCATGGCTGGACTCACTTCGAATAGTGATGTTGCAGTCATTGTACAATTGATAATGTACAATTTGGAACAGTTTTAGGAGCTACGTTTCAGGAAATCTAGACATGACCTTCATCAGGGAATATTGAAGTCATCTAAATATATTTGATTTTTCAACAACCCAGAATGAGTTCCAATACAGTATAATTTCATTGATACGTTCCCCAGGAACAAGAGTATTAGTGGATCGAAAACGATAACTACCTCCAACTTTAAATTAGATTCCTGGCTGAACCCCTTCGAATAGTGATGTTTCAGTCACTGTACTACTGATAATGCATAATTTGGAACAATTTTACGAGCTACGTTTCGAGGACTCTAGATATGACCTTCATCAGGGGATGTTGAAGTTTATATAAATATTTTTGATTTTTCAAGAACTCATTCTGAGTTCTTGAAAAATAATGTACAATTCGGAACAATTTTAGCAGCTACGTTTCGAAGACTCTAGACATGACTTTCATCAGGGGGTATTGAAGTCTTATCTAAATATTTTTGATTTTTTCAAGAAATCAGAATGAGTTCAAATACAGTATAATTTCATTTATAATTTTCTACAGGATCAAGAGTGGTAGATTACCAAGTTACTGATAAATCATGCTCCATCATGCTGGAGCATGGATGAGCAAAGTAATATTTCATCACTCAGCGAGTTCTTTAATATATTAAATCATTCATATGTTGGGTGGTTACTCAACTGCTACACATATTTGTACAAATGTACAGTAGGTTAGTACAGTGATGAAAGATCTACAACACGTTGCCCTTAGGCAAACCATGAGATTCAGCCATCGGTGAAGGCTGGATCACATGAAGATTTATACACTTTGGTGAAGGCTTGATCTCTTCAGAGTTTGACACCTCAATTAGGTTCCTCCTCAAGATGTCTAGTTGCCAATCTTTGAAGATCTTTTAAGGTGTTCTTTATATACCACCATTCTTACCTTTCAAACATCGGCAACCTTTGACAACTTCCTCTGCAAATACAAATCAATGACACTGCACACCATCAATTACATTAAGAACGATAAGAAATAGAATGGCCCCAACACTGATCCCCGATGGGCTCCACTTTCTCCGTTGTTCCAAAATGAGGAATCTTCATTCCTCATTTTGAGGAATCCAGGAATCCAGATTCCTGGATTCCTCAAACCGAAATCCAAAGAAGATTTCGGTTTCTTGCATCCATCTGCTTCATGACTTGGTCATCGTAGTTAATCACTCTGGTCATGCAAGACTCAGTTCCGGAATTCATGCTGTCATTAAGTTACTACTGCGTTGTCCTTAACCATATCATCATGGTCTTACCAACTACAGAAATCAAACTCACAGAGGTATAGTTGCCGAATTGCCTCTTTCGTGCCTTTGTGGATTGGGAAGACATTAATGCTTCTCCAGTTCAAAGGACCATCTAATTATCAATTGCACAACGAGTTGGTGCACCAAATTTTGAATGGAGAGTCCTACGGAATAGGCCTCTCTTTAAGAACGTTCATGGGCCATTGACTATGTATCCAGATGTCACTGGACTCTTTCAACAAGACAATGCACTGTGTCACAAGGCCCGCATTGTCCAAGGATGGTTAGAGGATCATGTCCATCCATTAATGCGTTTCCCTAGTGGCCAAATCCCCCGATATCAATCCCATAGAACATTTGTGTGATGTGGTTGAACTCAGCATTGGTCAATTCACGCCAGTGCTTCTCTCCGTTGCCAAATTTCAGGACATCTTGCTGTCCTGGATGCTCAGGATACCTGAAGACACCTTCCACGATCTGCTACAGTCGATGCCATGCAAGGAATAACCGGTTATTACTGAGCAAGGTGGCTCAATGCGCAATTGGATAGGTGGTCATAATTTTTTGGCTCGTGAGTGTATATTTAACAATACCAATCTGTAATTTTGTTTTAAAGCCATATGGAAGTTAAGTTCTATTTTGTAACTTGAGGAGTGAGTGATGAAGAAATGTAGTGCCACCTGGCGACTGAAAATAAAACCATAGGGGCCATTTTGCATACATTTCGCATTTCAAAATAAATATTTATTTTAGAGAGTGATGAAAGAATGTAGTGCCACCTGGCGACCGCAATTAGAAACCATAGGGGCCATTTTGTATACATTTCGCATATCTAAAATAAATATTTATTTTAGATAGTGATGAAAGTATGTAGTGCCACCTGGCGACTGAAAATAGAACCATAGGCGCTATTTTCTATACATTTTGCATATCTAAAATATATATTTATTTTAGAATGATGAAAGAATGTAGTGCCACCTGGCGTCAGGCATAGATAGCAAGGTCCCCTCCCCCAGAAACTGGGGTTTTTCGTCCAGCAAAACAGACAAATCGCCCATAGAACACACGCAATTAACAGACATGAGATACACAGCACGGCAGATGAATTTCATTATTCGGGTGGCTTAAAAATAATAGTTTGGTTTTTTTAGTGCCACCTGGCGACTGAAAATAGAACCATAGGGACCTTTTTGTAACTTTTTTTCATCAATCACTCCTCAAGTCACTCCAAATCCTCGCCCTTTTAAAAAAAACTTCATTTCCATCTGCCATAAAAAAAAATCAGACTGATGTTTAATATACACTCAGGAGCCAAAAAATTATGACACCCTACATTTTGCATATCTAAAATATATGTAAAGTAATGCAAAAGTTATATAAATTGAGATGCGGAGTTCGTCATTAATCTGAAATCTCGAGGATATTCATATTACATCTCCGCCCCTCCTCCCCCTCCGGGTTCTCCTCTTCCGTAATGACAATTTCTGTTTATCCGAAAAATCATAAATGATGCGGAATTGTGTTGGGGCACTGCTGCGGACTTTTTCATTCACCAAGCCAAAAGATATTAAAGGGGCGAGCCACCAGGGTCTCCCCGTAAGGTGAACGCGAAATTAATCTTACCATCAAAGAAACACGCGCTCTTTCATAACCACGCTTTGCGCGTTCACTTATTCAATCTTTATTTTCTGCAGATACGACGCATCCGCACTTGGGAAAGAAACTCGTATTTCTTTTTGTTATTTTCGAATCGGGGTTATGTAAATTAGTTCTCCTAGAGATGCAACAAATACCTCCTCCTTGTCGTCTGCAAAAAATCTCCTTCCGGTTTGGTTGACCTAAAAATAGGAAGAAACAGAAATTATTTTTCTGGTTTTGTTTGGATTTCCATTAGAGATTTATCAATGCCACAGCCAGAGTATGGGGCCGTAAAATGCACCTACATTTTATTCAAAGTATTTAAACCGAAAAACTCCAAACTTTGCAAAAGACATTCCACGAATCTCCTCCCAATTTTTTCAGCTCTATTTTTTTTTTCTTTTATCAAAAAAATGTATTTCCCCTCCACCAGGTCTTTCCTTTTCCATAATGACAATAATCTGAGAGTAAAAAGAAAACGATTAAACGTGTCATGCCAAAGGTGTGACGTAACGATGACGTCACATTCTTGTATAAACATGTTTTGTACAAGAATCTGACGTCATGATTACGTCGGCTGCTATTATACGTGACATTCTTTATATTATTATAAAATCATGCTATAGAAACTAAGGTAAATTAAGGTTATTTTGGCCCTGAGAAAACTATGCTTGCATGATCGATCCATAATGTCCACGCATGCGCAAACATGATACAGATTATATGTATACCACTCTACAAACTGGTCACACATTATATTTGAATCTACATAGAATTAGCGAAAATCTATTGAATTATGAAGATGCAGAGGTGTATAGAGGTGTAGTGTACCCACTACTTTTTGAACACCCCTCCTCCGTCTAGGGGTGTTCAAAAAGTAGTGGGTACATTAGAGGGTATGCAGCTCGTGAGCAGAAATCGCTTTATAGGATATATACTCAAAAAGAGTTAAGTCAGTTGTGCAGCAGTTATTTTTTTTTGTTATAGCTGTTGCCACTACTTTTTCAGCAACCCTTGTAGTTGGTAAATCGAGAAGTTATCAATATTTAAAGGGAAGAAAAGTACTGAGTGGGGCTGCAAGTAATAGAAATAGAAATAGGAGATAGAAATAGTGAATGAATTAGAATTCCATAAAGATTTCGATCCAAAGGAGATCAAAAATCATGAGGTTTTAGATTTTCAGAATAAGCAGGACTATATGCTTAGAGGAAATAGATACACCAGTGTCCAAAAGTTAGTTACGCAAGTTTTATAAAAAAAAGTAAAATAATTTTTAATAAAACTCGGAGTATCTGCCTATAATAAATACTTCGACTGCGCAATTGTAAAAGTTTTTACATAAACTTGTCTAAACTGGTTATGACATCAGAATACAATTTTATGCAATGGAACATTCAAATCAGGCGTCCTATAAAAGTTTTGTTTTATCTTCTATAAACCCACAGTTCTTGCTGAGTTGCGAGTTTCTGAAAGATGAAACGGGCAAACTTTACTCGAAACTGACTAACTCAGCCACGGTCAATATTCCTCAAATAATTGTGCTCTTAAATATGGTAATTTTAGATAGAAAAGTAATTAAATTCGACAAATATGTATCCAGGACTATGACAAATTTTTGTTTAGTGATTGTGTAGTGTGACGTAATGTAGTAGTAGTCGGCGAATCAGAAATCGCATTGCCGATTCTTGTATCTCTGCTACTGATTAACAATTTAGAGACTGGCGCTCTCATTCAATAGAGAAATCATTCAATCATGCAGAAGCCCAAGTAAATAAATGCAATTTTGTTTTTTATTAGGCCGTTTGCATTTACAAAAAATAACGTCTTATAGTCTGAAAAATACGGTAGAAAATCTTCTAGTTAGAGAACTGATCTTAATTTATTAGGATACGTTCTCTCTCGAACAAGCGCTTTAAGTGGTTTTAAAAGGCTCTGTACATTTCAACAATGGAAATGCGCATGCTTCATGATTTGGATTTGTTTAGAATGCGCGTGCATATTGTAATAGACCTTTAGAAACTTTTAAGCCGAATAACAAATACGGATAAGGATAGTTAATCATCCTAATAGCCACATTATAATTAAAGAAAAATATCATTTCATAATTAGCTAATTATCTAGTTTCCTTCCAGGTGGCAGTAGATACGCGCATTTGTGACGTATCAAAAATGCGCGCGAGTAATTCATTTATACAAAGTGGTCAACTTGTTAATTTCACATAATTGTTGGGAGCTCGCGCAACAGCCAGAAATGACACAACAGGTCATGCGCATTTCTCTTTAACGAAAAATATTTAAAAAAAAAAAAAATCCAACTTTGGTTATTTTCGATTAGTTTCTATGGAAACGTAAATAAAATGTAAAAAAAAAAAAAAAAAATTGCGTTGAGAGAAAGAGAGATGGATGTTGCTGCCACGAACACGCGCCAGTGATAATTAAAGTCACGTGTAACACGCTAAAGTTCTCAGTTACAACGGAAATTACTGAGGTTGCAAATGAAGTGAAAAGAGGCAGATCCCTGCAAGCCACAAAACTATGGGGGCCAAACTGGAGTTAAAACAAGCAATGAGAAAGGCTCATTACAATGGGAATCTCGGCCACCTATAATTGAAAGCGCTGTTCTGAGATTGAATTAGAAAAGAAGTGCCCCCAGAGCAACTGCAGACGATGACAAAGTGTTGATTGGGAACAGAATCATTAGCCAAGATGGTGGTCAGCAAAAGATAAAAACGAATTTCATTTTTTTTATTCCATCTAATGAAATCTGCATGGCGTCTTTGTAGAAATGTAACGAATTCTTTTGAAAATAAAATTGGCAAGATTGTACACGACCATCCAAAAGTTGCGCAATCCGCAACAAATACCCTATATTATTCATAATAAGACACAGGCCATTAAGGCCATGAGGCGCACCTGTATTGCGTAAATTCTCCTCGAAGACGTTTATATGATACTTGCAGATTTCGAACATCCACAGGAGATGCGAACGCATCAGCAATTTCAGCTTATTGTGTTCACAGCTTGCTTTTTACCCATTTATCCAGTCGCTATAGTTACGTATCTGCTGTTTTGTTAAAGCTTTAATAATTGAGAAAGAAATGTAAGTTCGTAAGAATACAGAGAGGTAAAAAAAAATGGTGTCCATTATGTTCATTATACGAAGCTATTTGTGTAGCGAACTAATCCTGGTTATTGTGTTGTTCATGACCTGGTATTTAACAAAGGGCCGGCGTAGTGCTTGTCATATCTGATGGAGGCAGAGAGACTTCAGGTTGCCTGCAACCGACAGCATTACACACTGGCGGAAGATGGATGGGAAATCATTGAGAGAGAAACCGCAATCGTCAGCAACTTATAAAGAACATAGGGGGCGTCACGAACTGACCTCTGCTTTTTTTTTTTTTTTTTTTTTTTACAGCAGTCTATTGAGAAAGGCAGTGCATCCACAGAAAAACCTTTTTATTGGAGTTATTACTCCCATTCTGATCACATTAAACCTTTCTGGAGAATGGAATGAATACACGGGTGGCCAAATTAATGGAAACACTTTTAATACGAGATTGTTCAATACGAATGAATTTTATGCTAAATAAAATTTCATTAGTGACTGTGAAGATGCAATAGAGAAGTAATTTTCTCTTCATAATTAATGCAAAAATTAAATTTATCAAAATATTTCCGAATTTTGTTATCAATTATTACTTTATATTAATTTATTTTTTATCAATTAATTAAGTTATGAATTAATTAATTAATCAAGTTCGTGCAATTACTTTTGGTCGCATAGTAACTGATCGGAGATTACGAAATTAGCCATGATGTGAAGCGCTGCAGATATACACTGTGCTGCCAATTTATTAGATACACCTACCTAGTGGCGTGTTGAGCCTTCAAGAGCCTGAATTCGTCTAGTCATGGATTGAACAAGAGGCTGAAAACGTTGTGCAGGAATGGAGTACCATACAGACATGAGTGTGTCATGCAGTTCCTTGAGATTCGACGAGGTGTAGGCCAGCAGTGAACAGCCCTTTCCAGCTCATCCCAAAGACGTTCAACAGGATTGAGATCCGCAGACTGAGCGGGCCACTGCAGCAAAGAAAAGTCATTGTCATGTTCCTCGAATCATCCCATTGTGATTCGGGCTTTGTGCACCGGCGCATTATCCTGCTGGAAGTAACCATCTGACTGAGGATAAACTGTCAACATGCAAGGATGCACCTGGTCAGCAACGATGTTTAGGTACGATGTGGCATTCAGACGTGAATCTATGGATATCAATGGACCCAACGTGAGCCAAGAAAACATTCCGCACACCATAACACTGCCCCCACCACCTTGCAGAGTAGCCGTCAGACATGATGGGTCCATGGATTCATGTTGTTTTCGCCAAATTCTGAGCCTTCCATCAACATGATGCACAGGAACTTGGACTCGTCAGACCAAGCAACTGTTTTCCAATCCTCGATAGTCCAGTGCTGGTGTTGCTGTGCCCACAGGAGGCGTGCTCTCTTGTTCTTCATTGATAGCAATGAAGATCACTCCTTTTCCCCATTCTTGCTACGGTTTGTACGGTTAACTGATACTAGAAAGGTTGTTCTGCTGCATTTATATCCACAACTGTGGTCATGTGACTTACAATGTTGTGGGACAAACCATTTGTGTGCATAGCAGGGGTGTACTAATAAAGTGGCAGCACAGGGTACATGGGCCACCAAAATTCAATGTCTATAAAGAAGGTGTTCCAGTTGGGCTTCACTATTGTATGTTTTGAACCTGGAAATGTTTAAAAAATTACATGGTTTTTGATGAACCAAAATATCAAAAAAATTTAAAATTTTATCAAACATTTAAATATTATCAAAAATCATTCAAACTGTCTCAAAAGTTATCAAAAATCATTCAAATCTTAACCAAACTGTTTAAAAATGATTCAAATTTTAACCAAACTGTTTTAAACAATCATTAAAACTGTATAGAAAATTATCAAGAAATCATTCAAATTGGATCCAAAACGATAAAATTATTCAAATTGTATACAAAATTATAAAAAAATGATTCATATTTTAATCGAACTCTTTCCAAAAATCTTTTTATTTCATCCACAATTATCAAAAACAAATCAGATTGTATCCAAAGTGATCAAAAGTCATTTAAATTTTTACAGACTGTTTTAAACAATCATTAAAATTGCATCCAAAATTATAAAAAAATTATTCAAATTACATTCAAAATTATCAAAAAAATAATTCAAATTTTAACCAAATTGTTCTAAACAATCATTTAAATTGTATGAAAAATTATCAAAAAATCATTCGAATTGCAGCCAAAATCATAAAAAATCATTCGAATTGCAGCCAAAATCATAAAAAATCATTCGAATTGCAGCCAAAATCATGAAAAATCATTAAAATTTTAACCAATTTTTTTAAAAATTCATTAAAATTTTATCCAATTTAAAAATTATCAAATGTTATTCAAATTAAAAAAAAAAAGTCATCCAGATTTTACCGAAACTGTCCCTACAAAACTTTTGCCAAAAGCATGTATACCGGCAGCATGATTATCGGTTGTAACCTTCAATTGACTGCCTCATAATATTATGGGCCTCATTCTACGCATGACCGAATCTTGAATTTCTTTTGTAATTGTTGATATGCAAGCCCGGCTACTTAACACTGAGAGCATTGCAGCATTAATTTTGTATACACTTGTTTGATGAAGAGCATCTTGCAGCATGACTTCAATGATCGAAAGAAGAGATTAAAAATAAATAAATAAATGAAAACACGCTAATTAAAAAAAGAGAAAAGATACGATACACGAATGTAAAAAAAGTTCAGGGCTAGGTTGTTTTAATAAAGGACTCCTACCACCACGGGATGCCTCGGTATTGCACAACAGAAACTGCACCTTTTTGATTAGCATCTGATCATAAGCCACGCAAGACGAACAGCACAAATACGCCATAAGAGAAGAGGGGGGAGGGGAAGACTCGAAGGATTTTTCATTTTCGAAACATTCTTCCAGATGGCGCTGCAACTTCGTCACAACTAATAAAGAACGCAGTTTGTGAGAAGGCAGCAGATGCGAGCGGTTATCTGCGTCATATTTATAGAGCCCCAGCTTGCTGGAGGGCCACGTTTTGTCTTGGATGATCGTAATTTGAATAATTAATTACACGTTGACAAGACTCATCGATAAGCAGCAGAGATGTTAACGCGGGAAAGAGTAATTACAGCTTCCATCGTAACTTGTCTATTCACACTATCAGCATGTGCATGTCATCTGCTTTCCCACAGCGCGTTTCAGCCACCGTCGTCTGCTATCGGCGAAATTCTTCCAACTTTTCGGGTTTTTCTTTCTTCGCCAAATCCCAAGGACTTCTGTAAGCGTTCAAACAGCCCGTCTTCGGACTGCGGGTAAATATGCGGTCGAAAATGGTCTGTTGACACAGCACCGATATTCATTGGGAGAGTGTGGTGCGGTGACAGATGCTTTCCACTTCCTCCAACTCCATTAAGCGTTCATCTATTTTCCCCCATATTACGTTGCTGCGTCTAATGGCGGGTAATGGAATTCTCTGTCTCTCTTCTGCTTTTCCAAGATATGCGTCTGGTCTTATTGTATTCGTCTTCTGGAAACAGAAACCGAAGGGATGGGGAGGGAAGAAAGTTATACAGACGCTGAATTGAGTAGTGGTGGTGGGGGGTGGGGGGTTGAAAGGGATGTGAAGTTACCAATAAGGGAATGTAACATGAAAGTCAAAATTACTTTCGCGATCTGTTGAATAAATGAATCAGATGCGGGAAACAAAATTATTATGGAATACATTTACTGCTCCAATAAACCTCGTGGGATAAGTAAAATCTAGAAGCGTCTACACTAAGCTTCCAAAGGTTGGGAGTCACCTCATGCAGCTCTTAACTAATAAGACTTATTTTAAGAGCAATTGCAAACCTTTCACTACACTTTTGTTAAAATGGTGTAACTTAACTTTTTGCACTCTAGTGTATATACAAATGTTTTTAATGATGTCCTAATGAAGTATTAGGTGGGAATGGACAATCGTTGAAATCGATTGAAGAGGAAGATGAAATTAACAATTTTTAATAAATCAGTTCGAGCACTCTTCAACAGAGGGCACTGCGAATAGTGCATAAACGTTTTTATCTTGAACATCTAAACTTAGTTCGCAAAAGTTAGGGGGTCACGAGGACATATTTTAACTTATTTTTAAAAATATTTATTTAGACTAAGTTGACATGAGAAGAGGTTCAACTACATATTTTTCGAAAAGACATCTGTGTGCTAACACGTTAGGACATGTTTCTGACATGTTCTCACTGATATAATGGCCTCGGATATAACGATCTCGATTGCAATTAGCTTCAGATACAACAATCATGGCGATAATGACCACATATAACGATCTTGGCCATAATGACCTTGCATATACCGATTTTTAATATAAATACTTCACATATAACGACCTTTGATATAATGGCCTCGTATATAATGACTCGATATCCTAAAATATAATTTCAGGCAAACTACATGACATTAGTAAATCATAAACAGTGAAGAGAATTAATTTGGGTGAATTGATTCTTCATATAATGGCCTCGTATATAACGGCCTTTGATATAATGACCTCGTATATAACGAATTGACATCCAAATAATTTCTGGCAAACCATGTAACAATATTAAATCATAAACAGTGAATAAAAGTAATTTTTGTGAATTGACTTTTTATATAATGGCCTCGTATATAACAACTTGATATCCAAATAATTTCTGGCAAACCGTGTAACATTAGTAAATCATAAACAGCAAAGAGATTTGATTTGTTTTGTTCGGTGTAGAGAAAAGCGGCGTTTCTAATTTGGACTCCAAATTGGTAGGTTTGTTCGGGATGCAAATCATTCATGGTGCTGCTAATAGTCTCCTAATTGAAGATGGACCAAAGTCGCACCTAATCTGTGCGCGTCGTAAAAGAGAATGGTCTTGTAGTCTTCCGAAGACAAAATGGTTCTTCAGTTCGTCGTTAGACATTTGTAATGACAGAAAATCCCGAAGGAAGTGCGCCTTTCTCTTGGGACTCAGCTGCGATGATGAGTCTGCAGCTTAAAAAAATGAATCGTTGACTTCCTTATTGGCATTGAGTTACCTGAAAGGAAATAAAAAAATAGATGAAAACAAACCGACAGACTCCGGGCGCGCACCTAATGACTATGGAGGTGAAGCAGATAACACGGTGGGCCTAATAAAAAGTGTCTTTATTAAGTATCAGGGCCGATGTAGTTGGAGTGCCAGCGAGGATTAAATTATCGGAAATGGTGGGTTGGTGGTGGAAGTAGTTTCCGCGTGAGGCTCATCTTGCCAGTTGCCCGCACCTCTGGGTTAGATTGGATTTTCATAATTTACTTTCTGGGCTTGCATTAGGAGAAGGGGAAACTGTAAATCAGGGCCACATATGGCGAATCTTCCATCTGGCACGGTTTCCTCTGTACGCATTGTTCGCGCTTATCACTGTAAATGGAAATAGGAAGTGTAAAGTTGCCATCGAAGGATCCGAGATTTTCGCAGAATTAACCCACGTGGTGCTCATTATAGCTCGTCTCTTCGCACTGTTTTCGAATGATGGCAGAAAATTTGGTGGGATTTTATGCAGTCGGAAGGGTAATGGGAAACAGAGGCGAAAGAGCACACACACAAAGAAGAGTGTGGAGTATTAGAAGTGATAGAGAGAGAGAGGGAGAGAAAGAAAGACGGAGCGAGAAGAACAAGACAGAGGGAAAAATACAGATAGGTATACAGAGAAAGAAAGGTAGATTGAGAGAGACTGAGAAAGATCGAAAGATAGAGAGAGGGAGATTGAAAGATAAATATAGAGGAGAGAGAAAGGAAAGAAAGAGAAATAGAAAGAATGCGATACAGAAAGAGAGAAATAGCGAAGGGAAAGAAAGAGAGAGAGAGAGAGAGAGAGAGAGAGAGAGAGAGAGAGAGAGGGAGAGAGAGGGAAAGAATGTTGCTTAGGGAGAGACAGACAAGAACAGAGGGAGTGAGCGAGAAGAAAACAGACAGAAAGAAAGAAAACAGAAGCGGAGAGAAAGACAGAAAGATAGAGAAAAAATAATGATAGATATATAAAGAAAGATGGACAGAGAGAGAGAGAAGGGTACAGAAAAAAAGAAAGAGAGAGAGAAGAACCAAGAGAAGTACACAGAGAGAAATGGTTACAGGGAAAGAAAGAATGATGCATAGAGAGAAACAAAGAGAGAGAGAGAGAGAGAGAGAGAGAAAGGCAGACAAAATTAAAGAAAAGACAGAGAGAAACAAAGATGGAAAGAAAAAGAGGGGGAGAAAGAAAGAAAGAAAAGAGAAACGAGGCAGACGAAAAGAAGAAATAGAGAGAAAGAAAAAGAGAGAGACATTCAGAAAAAAAAAGATGGAGACAGACAGAAAAGAGAGAGCGAGAGAGAGAGAGAGAGAACGGGGCAGGCCAAAAGAAAGAACGATAACGAGCGAGAGAAAGAAGAGGATTCGAGAGAGAGGGAGGAGTTTTTGGTATAAGCGCTGAACAAATCAAGCTATATGACATTATATTTGTGTCCCAAGGCTGGTTTGTTTGCTTAAGTTTACTGCAGAACGAACTACGCCCGATATCAAGTTTTTCTGAATACTGTATTCCTTCATTTTTTCCCATAATTCATAGCACGCACTGCCATCTGTTTCGAACGTAATTTCTTTCAGCAGTCGGTCAAATGATCCCGGGCTGAAATGTGGAGAACTCAACGAGAATCGGCCACTTTCTAATATGACTGCAACAGCCACTGAAACAGCCGTGGGGGTTGTGGACCCCCATAACCAGCACTTATAGTTCCCATAAGGAAAACACACCCTTGAGAAATTTTTCCACCGAAAAACGCCGCTTCAAACACCCACTTCCGGTCCTTCAACACCAACTTACAAAGCCCAACACGTTTCGCACAATTTTCAACGTTCATCGGTGGTGATATTCATACGGGAAATTTCATCTTATTTAACCAGTTTACTTCGTGGAGAGTCTGTAAAGGACAGAAGGAAAAAAAGAAACAGATAAATGCCGAGAATGATGTCCGATCCTTGAGAGATAGCCGCGTCCGTCGTTAACTGCCGATGCTGTAATTGTTGCGGCAGCAAACAAAAGATGTCCGCATTCGTCTGTTATTATTTTCTCCTTCCCAACTAAACACGGTTGCTCCACCCACAAGGCCTCTTATCTCGCAGATAATACCATCCTCGCAGTTGCCTTCCATTTCTTTTGGCAGCCGATTTCTTCCACTATCTGAGCGATCGCCCTCTGGTGGAGACAGCTTGCACTAAGCCATCCATCTTGACACATAATGTAGATAATTCCATTAGCGATGATGTTGCCAGTGCGTTTGTGTTGGCCAGGACCCATTCATCAGACCACGGAATTCCATTGTCTCGGACGTAACTTATAGTTTCCTCGAAGAAGCTGCAAGAAAGAAAGAAAGAAGAAAGTGAATAAAAAAGCGAGAGTCGTTAATAACGCACTTTTATGATTATAGGGTACGAACGCGCTGTTAAGAAATATATACTTTTATTCGTACTTTCTTACAGCAATTTCTGCGTGTATATTGACCTTAGCGCCATCTAGGGTTAAATTATGACCTCACTAGAATTTTAGATTTTAATGATTTATAGACTTCCGGCAGATGTTTACTGTTTGACTTTTCTTTTTTGGATTCTCTCGACCCTCCCCCCTCTCTTTCACTCTCTCAGTAAAGGTGGGTGGTTATTAATTACTGTCCAATGCCCCGAACCTCTTCATCACCCTGTCCGTCCCTGTTAGTGGGAATAGCAACTGCTTTATTAACTTTATTAACGAGACTACCTGCAATCGTTTGGTTAAACCGGGATTCTTAAACTTTCTGTTTTTTTAATCTCTTCAGGCCCCGAAGTATTACAGCGATGAATAATGAAGTCTTTCTAAATTAAACTCTATCGTCAACAACTTGGCTATAAATTAATCAAACTTTTTCTTTTTTTTTTTATTTCCAAACTTCCAGGAAGGTCACTTTTCTTATAGCTAAATTAAAAACATTTTCATCAGAATTTTTAGTTTATGTACACTAATTAGTCGGAAAAAGCTGAAAAAAATCGAAAAAATATTGTACTCTTCTCAGTTTTTCATAAACAGCTAAATTTATTTGCAAATTTATTAATTCTAGCTGAAATTTACGCGATTTGACAATTTTACACGAGCTCCCTCTAGTGGTAAATATCAATATCCTTTGTAACAAATTAATAACGATATTTTAAATATTAAAACACGTTCACACCACACGAGCTCCCTCTAGTGATAAATATCAAATTGTTTGAAACAAATTAATAATGACATTGATGCTACATAAGCTTTCTCTAGTGAAATATATCAATATTTTCGCAAATTAATAATGGTATTTAAAATATTAGAACGTTGAAACTACACGAGCTCCCTCTAGTGATAAATATCACATTGTTTGAAACAAATTAATAATGACATTTAAAATATTAAAACACATTGATGCTACATAAGCTCCCTCTCGTGAAATATATCAATATTTTCGCAAATTAATAATGGTATTTAAAATATTAGAACGTTGAAACTACACGAGCTCCCTCTAGTGATAAATATCAAATTGTTTGAAATAAATTAATAATGACATTTAAAATATTAAAACACATTGATGCTACATAAGCTCCCTCTAGTGAAATATATCAATATTTTCGCAAATTAATAATGGTATTTAAAATATTAGAACGTTGAAACTACACGAGCTCCCTCTAGTGATAAATATCAAATTGTTTGAAACAAATTAATAATGACATTTAAAATATTAAAACACATTGATGCTACATAAGCTCCCTCTAGTGAAAAATATCAATATTTTCGCAAATTAATAATGGTATTTAGAATATTAGAACATTGAAACTATACGAGCTCCCTCTAGTGATAAATATCAATATCGTAACAAATTAATATTGAAATTTAAAATATGAAAATATATTGTCACTACGCAAGCTCCCTCTACTGATAAATATTATTGTTTGCAACTAATTAATAATGACATTTAAAATATTGAAACAGGTTGATACTACACATGCTCCATCTAACGATAAATATAAATATTGTTTGTAACAAATTAATGATGAGGTTTAAAATATTAAAATTGATTCTACAGGAGTTCCACCTAGTGGTAAATATCGATATTGTTTGTAACAAATTAATAATAGCATTTAAATAATTATCATTTTGGTCCCTATTTCATTTGCGCCCTCTAGTAGCAAATACCAATATCTATAGCAATTTTATAATTAATTAAATTAAAAATATATGCTTAAATAATTATTATTAATTAAGGCGCACACAGATAATTAAGCAATTCAAGAAATAAAAATAATTACATTAATTAGCATTAAATAATAAAATATAATTAAATTTTAAATTTAATTAATTAAACTTGTTTAAATAATTATTAAAATAATTAAATGAAACTAATGATTTAAAGTAATATTAATTATTTATAGAAATAGAATTGTTTTTAATGTTTTATATTAAATTAATTATATTATTTTATTTCTAAATTTATTATAAAATGAAACAATATAATTAAAATATAAACAATTATTGTTTATATTTTTAATTTAAATAATAACTAATAATTAGTTATTATTTTATAATTTATAATTTTTGGTTTATAGCAACTAAATAATATGCAGTTCTATAAACTAAATATATTTTATTAATTTTATAAAGTAATTAAATATTAAAGATACGTTCAGTTAATTTAAATTCAATTCATATTTAAAATATCATTTTAGTTTTTCAATGCTTGTTTCTAAGACATCAATAATTAAATAATATTAATTTATATAAAACTTAATCATTGAATTTTATAATAAGGTAATTATCTTTTTATATATTAAAATAATTTTCCTCCTAGTGATATTTATTCAGCCAATGGGAGCAGTGGGATGCGTTACGTGGTAATATGTAACAAATACTAAAATACGTAATAGATGCTTGTTTTACTGTGGAAAAACAAGCTTCTGTTTTAGCGTGGTCATGCTAGATAAACTTCGTGCACGGGCTTTGTTTATCTAGCATGACCAGGCGGTAGTACCATTCTTGATTTTCTTATGTAACGTATTTATGTATTCATATCTGAGGAAGAGACACACAGTAAGTATGAAAGCTTCTGTAAGTATTTTATTTTATTTTATCAAATTATTATCAATTTTATTATATCAAAGCACAGGGAGAAGGGGTCGAAGTCCCCTAGTTAAAATTAAAAGAATAATTTGATTGAAAAATAATGTGAATTCATTATATTCTTTTTTTATACTTTTTTTACATTACTTAAACGATACTGTTATGATTGTATGTCTCTGATGACGTTTTTAAATATTGGATCGAAACGTTCTGTTGAGATATTTTAGAATTTGCAGTAGTACATTTAATTGATGACAGGTGGTGTGGGTAAACTGACTGTATTCTGCAATGGTGTGAATTAATGTCTCGCATATGCGTTGAAGGTAAAATTTATCATCACCAGCAGAGGGCACTGTGACCATCAGTTATCGGCTAGTGTTCCTGTCATGTTTAAACTACAATTTGGCAAGTGGCTACTACTCTGTTGGAGCATTTGTGGCAATTAGCATCGAAATGGAATCTACCACTTAATGACGTTCCATTGGCTGTAGTGACAATTAACAGAGAATAAGACGGACTGTATCGTCTAGTGCTCCATTTCTCCACCAGGGGTGTGACAAAAGAGTTGTTATTAATTACAACCACCGACCAAATGCCACCACCGAACCAAGACCGCCCGCTCGAGACCCTACATACGAACCATTGACGCTTGCATGCCCATCCACCCTCCATTAATCATGCTGATCACTATAATTTTCCCAAGCGCCAATGTGTGCGTGCGGTTTTCTTATGGGGAAGAAAGACAGATCGAGAAAAGATTGTAAAAGTGGAAGGCGAAATGTCAGATTTGAAACCTGTAATGACTTCTCATTTCTGTTTGGTTTTTTTTTCTCTTTGAACTCGATTTTTTCTTCTTTTTCTTTACTGCAAGGGCAAACAATCTTTCACTGGATGAAGCATGTCGATAACGTGACCAAACAGAACGAAAATAAAATATAGAGATTAAAAAGAATTTAAATAAAACGCGTTAAATTTTTATACATTTGTCTTCACGGTTGTGTTTAATTGTGACGTCACAATTATTTTGTGTATCTGACGTCACAATGTTGTTAACTGTCTACAATTCATTGGATAAATTACGTCAGAACGATGCAATTTTTGAATAAATACATGCACATTTCTAGGTGTCGGTATTATTTATTTGACTCTGATGATGATGTAATCACGACTCGAAACGTTAGTGTTATATTAAAAAATGAAATCTAAATCGAACACTGCATTTTCAATCACCAGACGTCACAGATGTCTAATTATGACGTAAAAGATATAAAAGGTAATATAGTTAAACAGATATCAAAGTATATTTTAAAAATTGTATTTTTGCATATTCTGATGACGTTGTAAGGTTGATTCGAAACAATGCTGTCACATGGAAGTGAATAAAAAGAAACCTAAAATCTGATGATGTGTAAATTTCTATTTTTGGATATTATTTACACGACTCTGAAGAAGATGCTGTAAAAACGAATCGAAACGTGATGATGTGTGAATTTCTAGTTTTGGATATTATTTACACTGAAGAAGATGCTGTAAAAACGAATCGAAACGTCAATATCAAAATAAAAATCGAAATATAAATCTAACGGTGCAGTTTTTATTGCCTGACGTCACAAAAGTGTAATTGTGACGTCAAAGTTACTCGCCAGATAGTTAAACAGATGGCAAAGGAAATTTAAAAAAGTGTATTTTTGTGTTCTGATGATGTGGTAAGGTTAATTCGAAACGACAATATCGCCATGAGTGAAGAGAATGAAACCTAAAAATCTAACGATGTTTTCTGCTTGTCTGACGTCACAATTAAAATCCTTCTTGCGGGATCACGTGACCGTTTGCTCTTCCTCTCCAACTTTCTTGTGTAGCAATGGAAGTCACTTCGGCATGTTCAAAAGTGTCTTTATTGTTTCTGTTTTTTTTTCTTCTGTCTTAGGTTATGTAAAGCAGCCGACATATTTTGTAATAAAGAAAAGACGAAGAGGGGATTTGAGCTAGTGGCGTTGATTACCCCAGAGACAGACACTCATATTCCTTCCACAAGCTGCCTCTAATAAACAATATCTCGGGAGATTTTAGCTGTCATTCTTTATCAAGCTGAATTGGAAGCTATAAAAAGTCCTCGCCCAGCTCAATATTGTGAGAGAATAGAGGGAAGATTTTCGTGTCATTTTTTTTTTATTTAAAAAAATAAATAAATAAACTATGAAGAAATTCCGGATAATGATTTGACGCTTTTAAGCTCTCCAAATTTATAAAGGGTGCAAATATAATGAAAATTTTTCCTTCCAATAACTTTCTACTACTAAAGTCAGTTTCTAATCTAAAGTTCAGGAACTTTTTGTACGCAAGACTAAGTAGATGAGTACATCTCATAAAAAGGTTAAAGATCACTTAACGAATAATTTTGTACATCAGTGTATATTCTTACTTTTATCGCATCTCAATGTAATTGTTGAAGTCAACGAATACTTCTCGCCAGGTGGCGCTATCACGTCAATCGCAATTCATATGCCACATCATCTTCACCATAATACCTAATTTAAACTTAGAATACTCTACGTACAGTAGAGGGCAAAATAAAGTGCCCATGAACGATATTTTATGCAGTGTTAAGCTATAGCTTAGTAATATCGATATTCGTCTAATATTTTGGCAAATCAGTGTATAACGTGTTATGACCAAAATGAAGCTATCAAAGAAACATCAACAGGTGACAATCCAATCATCATTTCTTCAAATATCAAGTTCTAAAACTTTGTGTACAGTAGTAGAAAAAGAAAAGTGCACACAATCGAGGTTTCGTGCAAATCTACTAGACATGTACTTAGCATTACCATCGGTTGTCCAGTGCTTGTGAAAGGGTGCATTATAATAAGCTGACTTACAGTTCACTAGATGGCGCTGTTATCCTCATTATAATTTCGCGACCAATTTCATGTTTACGGAGATTACCAGGAAATGAACTAAATAAAGTGGAATGCAGTTTCCTGTTCAATAGCTTAAGTAGCAGAGTGGCATTACTGAGTTCGCGAACTCCGACGGATTTATTAAAGTCCACCGACTTAACCCTATTACACTTGTTCCATCACTCAATCCTATTTGTTCGCATTGGATTTATTAATTCTACCATGGAAAATCTCATCAATATGAATCCATATCCGTCCATACTTTTTGGGGCGATTGCGTAGTCGCTAAAGTCCAAGTAAACTTCAAACTTTCTCCGTTATGTCTTACCTTTGCCAATTATTCCATAAATGTGACGTGGTAATATATGCGCCGGCCCTAAATGTTCTCGGTATATCTAATTAACAATGAAGTGTAATGCAGATCAGACTTTCCCCTATTGTTCCAATAAATCTGCTTTCTCGACAATTCATTGTCGGGATTATAATAGTCCACCAGTTGAATTGCGAGTACTCGAACTGATTCCAAAGTGTGACACGAGATCTAATTATCGAAGACAGTGCTCGTGCATTGGACTATGGCCATGTTCTGCATAGCAGCAGACAATGAGGAAGGGGATGAGACGTGTTATTAAAATAACTATCACCTTGCTTCAAATTAACATTCCCGTGTTTTACATTAATTATCCGACTTCTAGCGATGCGTCACTTATGTAAATATGAATGTTAAATATATTTACATTGTCGATACGACTTTGCAGACGAAGATAGAGAGAGAGAGAGAGAGAGAGATGGAGACAGCTAGTAGTTCCGAAGATGGATAATTACGTGTGGCAGACTATACAAATCATATTTTTGTTTTTAAATTGCTTTCAAACGCATTAATTAGCCATTTCGCCATCGAAGTCACGTGGTTTGTGGTTGATAGCTTCGCAAACAGTCCGGGATTTTATTTATCTGAAATAATTGGAAGGTTGGAGACCGGCAAAACCATGCAGGGGTGTAATATGGGGAGGTCGTTGCTAAAGCCGGCCTCAGTCAACTTCACCACAAGAACACCGATATAAAAAGACGCCATAGAAGGCATCAGCTTCAAATGGAAATATTTGGTAATATTAGTTATATGGGCTTATTCGTATCAATAAACCTTTCTTTATCTCTCTCTATCTCTTTCGCTCTTTACTTCCTCTTTATCTTTCTCTGCCGCTCACTCTCTCTTTCTCTCTGTCTAACCCTTTCTTTTTTTATCTATCTTTATGGCTGTATTTTCTTTCGATGTCTCGTCTTCTTTTCTCTCAGTATTTCTTTCTCTCTCGCACTTTTTCTCTGTCTCCTTTTTTCCCTATCTGTCTCTCTTTTCTCTCTCTCTCTCTCTCTCTCTCTCTCTCTCTCTCTCTCTCTCTCTCTCTCTCTCTCTCTCTTCTCTGTCTGTATCTCCTTTCTTTTAGTTAGTTAGTTTCTTAGTTATTTGGTTTTTAATGGCGCATCAGCAGCTTTAGGCCAAAATGCGCCAATTGAAACTCTCCCGTCTTTCTCTATCTATCGTTCTTTCCTTCTCTCTTCTCTCTCTCTTCTCTAACTGTATCTCCAGTATTTTAGTTAGTTAGTGACGTGGTTTTTAATGGCGCATCAGCAGCTTTAGGCCAAAATGCGCCAATTGAAACTCTCCCGTCTTTCTCTATCTATCGTTCTTTCCTTCTCTCTTCTCTCTCTCTTCTCTATCTGTATCTCCAGTATTTTAGTTAGTTAGTGACGTGGTTTTTAATGGCGCATCAGCAGCTTTAGGCCGGAATGCCCCTATTGAAACTCTCATGTCTTTCTCTATCTGTCTCTCTTTCCCTCTCTCCTCTCTATATCTCTTCTCCCTCTCTCTTTCTCTTCTCTATCTGTATCTCCAGTATTTCCGTTAGTTAGTTACTTAGTTACGTGGTTTTTATTGGCGCATCAGCAGCTTTAGGCCAAAATGGGCCAATCGAAACTCTCCTGTCATTCCCTATCTGTCTCTCTTTCCCCCCCCTCTCTCTCTCTCTTTCCCTCTTTCTCTTCTGTGTCTGTATCTCCTTTTAGTTAGTTAGTTACTCAGTTACGTAGTTTTAAAGGTGCATCAGCAATTTTAGGCCAAAATGGACCAATTGAAACTTTCCTATCTTTCTACCTGTGTGCATCTCTCTCTCTCTCTCTTTCTCGCTCTTTTTCTCTGTCTATCTCTTTCACTCACTTTTCATCTCTGTCTATTCGTTTCAGTCTCTCTCTCTTCCATAAAAAAATAAATTCTAAATAGCTTACTTATAATTACTCCAACATTTGGTACTGTCTTCTGTTCATCCATAATAAAGCAAACCACGCGAATATTCGTTCTATCCACAGACGCATAATTTTGTTTCCAAACGCAAAATCCAACCCGATTTCAAAACCACGAGTTCTATTATAATTATACGAATGGTATCTATTAAGACGTCATCAGCGTACCACGAAGCCAAAAGAATCCTTTTAAGTAAACCGACGTGTTTACTCGCTTTCTCAAACCACTTCCCATCAATCATACTCTTCTGTCTCTCCGTCGCGAAATCTTAACAGCCAGATGCGAAAACCAATTTGTCTCTTAGTGATATATCTGGCGAAAGCTTAAAACTTTTGTGATTGATGAGATCGGAAAGAAACTTCATTTCCCTCTGCTTTTCATCCTTATTTATGAAAACCCCAATTTTCGTTTTGCGTATTTTCAAAATAACTAGTAATGGCGCATCAAATCCTCTGCTAGTTGTTGAAGCGCATTCCTGGACATTTTCAAAGAGAAATGATAATTGTACTCATTTAAAAAAATAAAATAAATCTTAAGCGCTTAATATTACTAGCAAAAATACATGTTAGTTCTTTAACCAATCGCCAGATGGCGCTTCAGAGTGCGGCGGATGTATTTATTTATTTTGCTGTTTATTTTTTTTCTCCCGTTGACCTCTGTCATTCTGATTGCGATGTTTCTCGGAAGTAGCGTGACATTTATCGTGACGAAGGGGGCGATCAATGTTGGTGTTCTCACTCAGCGTTTATGGATGTCCGAAAACGTGCTGACTGTGCACAGGGGGGAGGGGAGGGGGCGAGATTGTGTACACAGTGGGGCAGACGATGGTATGAATGGTAATGAATGGTTTCGGGGTTTTTTTTTCCCAACTTGTTTTTGTACACAATCAACAAATTCGTGTCTCTTAAATGGACACAGATTTTAAGATTTATCTCTCTGAACATCAGAGTAGAGAGAGAGAGAGAGAGAGAGAAATTTTAAATTAGGTTAAAATAATTGAATCCAATATTAAAATTTCAAAAATTAGAGTAAATTTTCGAAAAAAACTTATGGAAATTAACGCAGAATAAATTAATGCAAAGTCTGTTTTAATTTTGCAGAATTTTCCAGAAACTTCTGAAAAAATTGGAATACGCAAAAAAAATTTAACTGCGCAAAATTCGATGAGAAAAATGAACGCATTTTGCGAAAAGTAGCTAAAAATGAATTCTGCAAAATCCTAGGGAAAAATATTCATATCTTGTGAAAACTTTTCAAAAAAAAATTGGAGTTTGTGAAAAACCGCAAATTTTTTGCGTAAAATTAGATTGGAAAAATGAATGCTTTTTGGGAAGACCAAAAAGCATTCATTTTTTTTTTGGGAAGACTTTTTTTCTACTCCATGGCTGAAGGCTGTTTAGAGGTGAAGCAACTTGCAATAACTTTATTTATAAATTAGAACTCGCAAAAAAACATGCATTCAGAAAACATGATTAAACGAAAAAATTTGTGCTTTGTAAAAACCTGAGAAAATATGAGAAAAATCTAAAAAATCTAACTGTGCGAAATTAGATCGGCAAAATGAATTCTGTGAAAACTTAGAAAAAGTTAAAAATTCAGGTTTGCTCAAAAATTGTAAAAGAATTGAAATTGTAAGAAAAAATCGAATTTAGAAAAATCAAACTGCCCGAAATTCTATAACTTTTTGCGAAAACTTGCGAAATAAGGAAATGCGCGAAAATCTAGGAAAGAAAAAAAATATTCATGTTTTGTTAAAGCTTGGAAAAAATTAGTATGAATTTTTCGAATAATTTTTCAAAATTATTCGAATTTTGAAAAATTAAAGATTAAACCACGAAATTATATTACTTTTACGGAAACTTTCAAAAAAAAAGAATTGCACGAAAATCTAGAAAAAAGAAAATTCATGGTTTGTAAAAGCTTGCAAAAAATTTAGCATATTAGAAAAAAATCGAATTTCGAAAAATTGAAAAAATCTAACTGCGCGAAATTAGATGGGCAAAAAATGAATGCGTTTGACGAAATTTGGGAAAACATGAATTGTGTATCAATCTGTGAAAAAAATTCGTTTTTTCGTGAAAACGTCGAAAAAAATTAAAATGACGAAAAACTCAAATTGTTTGAAATCTGGAAAAAAGTAAAAAAAATGAACACCATATTTTGGAAAAAAAATGGAAAAATTGCATTTGGAGAAAAAATAGAAATATGCGAAAATCTACGGAAAAGAAAAAAAAATTGAATATTTTTCGAAAAGATGAATACCGTATTTTGAAAAATTTGGGGAAAATTGGACATCTTGGAAAAATTTCGCAAAAAAAATCAATATTTTTCGAAAACATTAAAATTTGTATTTTGCGAAAACCCGATGAAATTAAAAAAAAAAAAAAAAAAATCGGTATTTTGCGGAACCAATCAAATAGTGCAAAAATCCCCAAAACTTTTTTGCCAGCCCGTTGTTTTTTTTAAGTAAAAACGTGCAAAAATTTGGTTTGCGAGAAGACTGCAAACAGAAGAAACAAAAGAGTGTGATCGCGCAAAATCTTTGGACAAGATGAAAATATGAAATTGCTAAAAGGAAATCCTCAAAATAAGGGGACCTGATAAGATAAAAAATAAAATCCGGAGGTAAATTGATGCACGTGTTGTCCAAGAGGAATCCTGGTAGACGGTGAAGAATATTTACAGAAGACTTTTTTAAAAAGATGAGATGGTGGAGATAAATTAACATTTCTCCATCTCTTATCGAAATTAAAGTCAACCGAATAGCAGCAGCAGCACGTGCAGTCAGGCCCCGTTTATTAATGGCCCCTCGGAATATTACGCAAAACATTCCTCCAGTTTAAAATGAAGAGCTCTTTTTCGCTCACAATAAGACGAACCAAGTGGAAGAATAGATTTGTGGAACGATCTCTGGTAATAGACGCTGCCCGAATTCCCTTTTAATGTGTCCGGAAGTCATTCAAAGTATTTGAAACAGAAGCAAAAAAATAAATACGGTCCTATTATTGTGTTTTCTCATTGGTGTGAACTGTACGGACGGACTGTTTTTATCTTCTCCGATGTTCGGCATCATCCCAAGCATGAAATTAATTTGAAGCTTCAGAATTCCACGCACACACACGCGCGCGCACACACAGACCAATCTGGCCCGTGTTTTGCCAACGCTTAATGTCAGTGTGAAATTGCTTCCACTGTTTTCACTGATTGCAATTTAAAATATCCAATTTTTTTCTTCTCCCTAAGAATTCGGAGTATTTGCAAATTTTTCCACCTTCTACAGACTCTCGGCTAACGCACCAATTTCTTTAATCGCAATCTTAGAACTTGCAAAAACTCTCTTTGCTAGCAAATCATGCTCATTCGCTGATATCTTTATTAAAACTATATTTTAAATGTAATAAATTGACTCACGCGACTCTTAACTTCGCCTCTTTATAATCCACATTCTTCGAAACGCAGAAACATAGTTTGGCTAATTTTGGGAAAAAAAGTTGTAAACACCTGATGAAGTATGAGTATTAGCTATTTAGCGCAAGGAAGCCACAGGCTTTTGCTGAGTGGAAAAAGGGAGTTAAAAGTAGATACGAAAATAGACAAGTTAGGTATTCCCTTCTTCACGTAGGTAACTATCCAGTTGACTTTGAATTTTTTCAAGGTGTCAGCCTCAACTACCTGCAGAGGCAACTTATTTGGTAATTGGCTAGCTAAAAGAAAACTTCCTGTAATCCAGTCTAAAACTCTTCCCTAAACCCTGTAATTTGAATTGATGATTCCTATTTTTGGAACAGTGAAAATTCTGCATTCATTCATTTTACTAATGCTTCTCAGAGCATTATACGCCACAATCAGGTTCCCTCTAAGGGGCCTGGTTGCCAAGCTCTGTAGCCCACATAATCGAAGTCTTTCCTCCTGCGGTGGCTCATTTGCTGATCTCACCATGCGTCTTTGAACCCTTTAAAAAACTTAATGTCCTTTTTTTCTGATGAGGTCTTCATACTTGGAGTCTTCGTGGTAGCACGGTCAGCATAATCACTGTCCTCCTCACACCCGGTGGAAAAGAACTGAGTCCGAATCTCGTCAATGACGCAAGGAATATTTATGTACCTTTTTCCACAACGTTGCTGAGTTAATAAGTCTCGGGCAAGGACAGTATGGTTTTTGATCCCGGAAACTCGTGTTTTGCATCTAGAAAACAGCAAATCGAACACAGAACACATGCAATTTACAGAGGGAGCAATATAGTCTAAATTGCTGAGGCACTTAAAATTCTACAACAACCAACTAACCAACCATACTTGAACACAATGCTCGGAATGCGATCTCTACAGGCGTTACCAAATCAGGTTCTATAAGTTCGATAAATCATTGACACGACTCCATGAGCTTTTCTGGTCACCTGTTTTCACTTCTAAGAGAACTTCCTATCTGTCTGTATCGTAACTCCTTGATCCTTTCCCTCGTCTACCGTTTTTAATTCAACCTCACCAAGTGTATGTTATATTGGGGTTTGCTGTTCCCCAAATGTAAGACCTTGTATTTCGCTGCATTAAAACTTAACTGCCTCTTCTCTGACCATCTTTGAAGACTATTGAAGTCATTCTGATGGAGCAACGCTTGGCATTGATCATTAACGACTCTCCCAAACGTCCTCTGCAAATTTTGGCATCACGCCTCCCTTCGTCGATGTCCTTAATGAAAATCAGAAACAACAGTGGCCAAGAACCGATGCCTTGAGGACCCCACTCCTGACGTTACACCAATCTGAAGTATATCCATTAATCACACCCTCTGCCTTCTGCCCTGCAGCCACCCAGTAGTCCTTCTTAGAATATCTTCAGTAATCTCAACATGTTCCAACTTATAGAGTAACCTCTCGTGAGAAACCGAGTCAAATACCTTGCTAAAATCTAAATAAGCTGTGTCGAAATCGTTCCCTACATCCAACTCATGAGTAACTGCGTCGAAATACTTACTAGGCTAATTAAACTTGATTTTCCCTAATCAAATACCATTTTTTTGTCTTCCAGAATGCCATTTCTATCTAAGTGTCCCTGGATTGTACTTTTAATCACTACCTCCAAGATTTTCCCCTACCACTCAATTCAGACTACCACTCTCTAGTTACCAACTTCTCTCTTAGAATCGCCTTAATGTATTCAAGATATATTGGCACTTCTCCAATCCAGAGGAATCTTTTCCGAGTCCAATGATGCCTCATAATTAGCCTCAATGTTTCAATGCACTGTCTGGCTGCTACCCTCAAAATTGTTGGGTATTACGCCATCAACTCTAGGAGTCTTACTTGCCTTTAGGCTCAAAGATTTCTCTGTAAATAACTAGAAATTTCAATATCGTTAATTTAATGCTTTCCAGCTGCACCTTCAGAGTCTTTCTCCATCTTGAAGGATAATATTTAATAAAGATCGATGCGAAGTACTTATTCAATTCATCAGCAACAGCAGCCGGAATTACCTAAGATTTTTCTGCACCAAATTACACAAGGGTCCGATCTGATTCGTTTTTCTCTTAGTACTCACATACATAAAAAACTCCTTCCCATTATTTCCTCTCTTCGCTAGTGCTTTTTCATGCTCAGCCTTGGTCGCTTTTCAAAACGTGATCGTGGAAAAAGAAGTGGGAAAGGCTTTCAGCAGAAACTGAACATCTGTATGAGAGGAAGTGGGACGAGTTTGTAATGGAGGTTATTTGTTATTGACGTGGCAATTTCAGCGAGGCAGCTAAGGCCTCGCGCTGGGTTTTCTAATAAATTAGTAGGGTAGTGTATATAGATTTTAAAAAATCGAATATCAATTTAAAATTACGCGTAACTTTATGAATAAGGTTTCTGGTGTGTCGTGTTTCACCCTGTAGGTATAAAAATTGATTCGTTCTCGAAGGAGATATTTGAAAATCCCTACCCTCCTTCCATCTTCTGCGCTGTTTTGTTAGATGTTAACAACTGTGACTCAGAACCATAAAATTATTCTTAAATTCCAACTGGAAATTTGCGTCTAAACTCGAAGAGCAGAATCCGTCCTATTTTATTAAAGATGTTTCGATTCATCTTCTCCAACTGAGCGAAAGCAAATTATTTTGGTTGGGGTACTCTCGACATCAACTTCCTAGTGGGGACCATTTCGAACAATGCGTCTGTTTTTCCGCTATCGCGCGATGCGAGTCGTGTGGCTTTGCCTTTCTGTCCGTTCAGCTGTACGACAAATGTGGACGAGATCTTGAATTTCATATTTAAGATGCAAAAAAATTCTTTTCAGAAATCACTTTCCCTTGTTGTAAGCTCAACTATTTCTTTCGGGCTATATTAAAAATATTCGGCAAACTGGTAAACACGCATTTCCATCTTCGCGTGGTATTTGGGAGAGATGGAAATGGATGAAAAGTTTCGTATATGGCCATTATTGATCCCCGGGTTCCATCCATTCCAAATTGCTTCTGCTTCTTCCCGGAAGTTTTAATATTTCAGACATTTAGAAGAAATTTATTGAGCATTTAGGCGAACCTATTTATTGTAAGCTTTCTCCGCGTTATTTCGTCGTTCAAGAAGTTCTAGTACGGCCGATGGGTTGAGGGTTGGGAGATTAGAACAAAAACATTTCAAAAAATGGAGGTGAGTTTATCTTCTGCGGTCCCTGATTGTAATTGTCTTCAGCAACAGATCTCTTGTCAAATAAGAGATTAGAAGGATCCTGAAGAATCTTCATGCTAAATAATCTCCAAGGTCTAACGCCCTACAGTTAACTCCTATTTCTTTCTTTCCCTTTGCACTCTTTAGTGAGGAAAAACAGTAAACACTGGTGATATCTTCAATATCATTGGGCAAATTATGTGGAAATCTTGGAAAAACTCCAACTGTTGCTATAGACATTTCTCTTCCTCTTGACCTAATTTCACTGGTTGAAAGTTCTGTCCATAGTTTTGCTGACGGTAGTGCACCACATTCCAATTTCCAATTAGATAAACCCTGCTCTACTAAATATACGTATGTTGAGTTGGCTTTGCATCTGCAACATCCCTTTGTGTAGGAACGGGCTGGTCTGTGACGCTGGTGAGGGTTCAAAGTCGGCAACTCGTATATGTGGCGATCAGTTGTTGAGTTTCTGCGAGGAAAACTGGGTTGGCGTCGAGACCTTTCGAATTTGGAAGTGGAATGATTGTAGTGGCAAGAACTAGGTGCAACACGCCTCATGGCTAAGTGCTCCCGTTCTGTGGTGTCACCAGTCTACTGTGACTGGCTCAATAGCGGTCGAAAAACCAGCCAAAGGTCACACGTGGAACAACAGGCAGGTGTGGTCGACACCCTTGGTGAGCGTTTTGTGTCTGTTGTCGTAACAAACGAGCACAGTGCCCAAACTCACCAAACGCCAATACAACGTAGGGAAAGCAAATCCAATATCCACATGGTCATTGGCTATGTCAGTCTACACCGATTATGGGTACTCAAGCTCACTGCGAGACACAAGAAACTGCACATTTCATGGTTATGTCAA
Source organism: Mastigoproctus giganteus (assembly GCF_048544385.1). NCBI lineage: Eukaryota > Metazoa > Arthropoda > Arachnida > Uropygi > Thelyphonidae > Mastigoproctus > Mastigoproctus giganteus. Next base: position 18,387,290 of record NC_143575.1, read on the forward strand.
CACTGGACACACGACAAGTGGAAATCTGTCTCTTGGTTCGATGAATCCCGTTTCCAACTCTATCATGCTAATAGGCGTATTCGCATTTAGAAAAATCAAGGTGGCCATAGGATCTGGATTCACTGTTAGTGTTCGGTAGTCTGCAGATGGTGGTGTTATGGTTTTGGAGCTGTTTTCATGACGTGCCCTGGATCCTCTGAGCACTGTTAATTTGCTCCTAGATGGGAACGCCTATCTTTGTATCATCACCGACCAATTTCATCCCATCATGATGATAGTGTACCCAGACAACTCAGGCGTTCTTATATCAACCAGACAACGCGCCATACCACAAGGCCTGGCAGGCGCAATTTGGCCATTGTAGCCCTTGCGCCATTAAACCCCACTCCAACAACAACAAGGCCTGGCAGATGGTTGAAGAGATCTTTCCTCCTGGCGTTGGGCGGCCATAGGAGGATCTTCTTCCCATGGTCGCTCAACTCCTCCGATCTCAACCCAATTGAGCATGTTTGGGATCTATTGGAAAAGGACCTTCGATGCTACGATTATGGCACTGCCACCATACAACACCTTGCTGAGTCCACTGCGTTATGGCCAAAATGTGGCTTCACGAGGTATTAGGTAGGTGCTGCTATTGTAAGGCCAACTCAGTGTATACAAATGATAGTTTAACGTATTATTAAGGTGGGGAAACTTCACAAACAGCAAGCCATTAAAGGTATCGTCTTCAGAGGAGGCATCCAATTACTGTTCCCATTTTCTCTCAAATTGTACACTCAGATTTTCTGCGGGGAAAGACTAAAGTTCAAATGCAAACACTGAACAGAGAATATTTATCACTCGAACTGCGTGTAGATGGCGCTGGGAATAAACAATATTAGAACAGCGTCTAAGGTAAGTTGAAAAGAGTAATAATTTTCGCTCACAATAATTTCCAAAACATTGCGCAGATCCTCCTATTATATCGCTCACAATGGTCCCTGGAATGGAGTTCAAGCGAGTCTTTGTGTTCCACATCTGCACGTATAGGAACGCGCACTGACGAGCATGCGCACTTGGCCCGCTTGTGGCAAACTTCCATTAACATCGCAGCGTGTTCCATTCCATTTAATCTGGTCCGTTTGAGCACATCAGCAGAGCGTTTTGTATTGACGCACCGGCGAATGAGGGACGGCGCACATTCCGCTGGATTGTGTGTAAATGAAAAGTCCGACGGCGAAGAACTTAATTGTGAAATTTCTAATTAATTGAATTGTTTTCTATGTACATTAGGCAGTCTTTAGTAATTCTTTTATAATTAGATAATAATGGCACGCGTAGCGTTCCCTTTCTCCGTTAACAACCCTCTCTTTGTTTGCATCTTTGCTCACAAACTTTCCCAGAATAGACGCTTTCTGTTCGGTGCAGACCAGATGGCATTTTTGCAGCGGATTCATTACTGAACATTGTGTTTTATCCCCCTTTCTTTGCTTTGTTTCGTTTTGGGGAACTTAAGGGATTCATTTCAGTTTCAAAATAATTCCAAATATTCGCTTTTAAAAATTGTATAAATTAATACGAATTTTTAAACCGACCTCTTTCCTGTTTTTAATCGGAAAGGACATGGCTAGATGCATGGAACATTCGCGATTCTCTAGTTTCAAACAGTAATGTTGATTTCAAATAGATTTGCAAATGAGGTTTTTGTTGTCAACCAAAAAATGTTGATTTCACATATCACCATAGAAACAGAGATAAGGTTGGTTTCAAATATCACCATAGCAATAGAAATAATGTTGATTTTAAATGTCATTTTAGAAACAGGCCTCGAGTGTCAAGCGAGTGATCACAGCGATTTGAAAACGCCTTTTCTCCAAACGACTGATTAAGGAGATTTTTAAAGCCTTTACAAAGTTATTTATTTTTTTCTCCTTCTAAATAAAGTGGTAAGCTTCCTACCAAGAAAGGATAGACACCTTGCTTTTGCATATATGACTAACTTCCCTAACACGCTAACCACTTATCGCTTGGTCAGTTGTGGCACCGATCCTGCCTCCATGTGGCGGGGCCGGTAACCCGAGTATTAATCCAATACTCAAGGCAAAAAGGAGCAAACATGGACTCCTTAATCACTGACTAATGTGCTCACATAAACCGCCTCAACCAAAAATAATCAAAAAATAAGATTTTTCACTTGACCTGCCTGCTTTCTTAATTATATATTCTATATCAATTCTTAGCAGCTTAACTCCATTTCTTGTACAGAAAAGCATAGGAGCTGTAGCAGGTACTCCTAAAATAGTCAAAGGACTTCGCTCAGAAGACCTCTTTGTGGAAACATCTGACCTCAATCGTTCTAGGTAGCTCCCGAAGAAAACGGCCTTTGGAGGACTACCCATTTCTGTAACCCCGTACAGAACTTTAAACACCTCAAAAGAGGTCATTTCGGAATGGGACCTCCTTAACGTTCCCGAGGAAGAAATTACTGAAGAATTTAAGGCACAATGTGTCAGTGCCAAAAGAATAACGACCAAGCAGGATGGTGTCCTTACACCCCAAGAAATATTATCCTTACTTTCAACACTCCGAATCTTCCTGCATCAGTTAAAGCGATACCTTTCCTGTAAGATCCAACCATATATTCCATATCCACTTAGATACTTTAAATACCAAAAGTATGGGCATTCTCAAATAGCATGTCATGGTAAAGTCATTTGCTCCTTGTGTGGCTCAATGAACCAGTCCCGAAATGAATGTAGTGTACAGCAGTAACCCCAAAGTGTCTTCACTCATGGACGATGAGACAAGGACTAAGAGCTCATCAAATTCTAGTAATATAAAGCTAACCAAGCCACACCAAGACAACGAAGCTGTCCAGAATTGTCGAAATATATCTGCTGGACCAGATGGCATTTACTACATAATGACCTCCACCTTAACTCCAACTCAAAATTTGTACTGCTGAAATTTTTGAAGAATCTTTGAAGACAATGTTTACCCTGATATACGGCATCAGTTAGCCCTATAGTTGTAACCATAGCAAAACCTTTCCCAACAGTTATCGTCTTATATATCTTTGGCCAGCTGTTTAGGAAAAGATGGTTCACAGGAGACTCGTCTGGATTATTGAAGATCAAGGTGATATAACACGCCATCAATTTGGTTTCCATCGTAACAAGTCTGCAACTTATGTCCACACTAAATTTGAAGATCACACTCCAAATGCTTATCGAGTGTGAGGTTCAACTTTGGTGTGGACATTTTCTCCATCTCGGAACCTTTCAAGTAAGATACCAGAATGAGTTATCCACAATTCAGACTCAAGAAGAAGGAGTACCCAAGGGATCGATTTTAAGTGCAACAATTTTTGCATTACGTACCAGTGGCATTACTGGAGACATCTCAACTACGTGGAAACTTATATGTATGCAGACGATCTGGAAGTTTTCTGTCAATCATTGAGCATGACTATCATTGAAAGACAACTACGATTAACTAAATTTCATAAACCCGCGAACTAGGTACTTCCAGAAATTAAACATCTTTCGTGCAGTATCTTAAACATCTTGGGGTTGCTGACAGCCAGCCAGTCATTGCTGAATTTATATTGTGCTCTAATCCGGTCACGATTATAGTATATGTTTCCGGTAAAAACAGCATCTTATGGTCTCTGAGTACCATCAAACATAGTGCCCCTTGATTTGCACTAGGTGCCAACAGAACCTCGCCAGTTCAGAGTTTGTACGCGAAGCACATAACCACCTATATCTTGGAAGATAAAGCCTACTTTGTCAATACGCTGCTAGAATAAGAAGCTGTCCATCCCATCCTTGTTGGGTAAATCTCAACCACCCTCTTTGGCCAACACTACAAATCCAAGCCTAATCCACCTATTCCACAAATGTGGGACTCCGGCATCAGAAAAAGTCGCAGAGAAGAAGTAATGATTCGTATTGCGAATTGGCCACACACTCATTTTACGCATTATCATCTGTTAGTTAATGAAAATCCTCCTCTTTGTGTTCAATGACAAGTTCAGCTGTCAGTAAGAGAGATTCTCTTGGTATGCCCTGATTCAGAAACTCAACATTCCTTTGCTTCCAGAATTTATGCAATATTCAGAATCCACTTAATCTTCAGCAGATATTAGGCAATTTTGCAAATCTAGACGAACTGTTCAGCCTGCTTGATTTGCCACAATGAATATATTATATTCATTGTGGCAAATCCGGTTTGAAAAACCAATCTAAGAAATTTGATTAACATTAAAAAACCTGGAAAGACACATCTTCGCCTTTCGTCTTAAAAACCTCAAACAACACCACCACCATAGAAACAAAGATAACATTGATTTCAAATGTAACCATAGAAACGTAGAAATATCGCTCACCATAGAATCAGACTAAAGAAATATCACCATAGAAACATAGAAATATCACCCTAGAAACAGACTATAGAAATATTACCATAGAAATAGAAATATCACCATAGAAACAGAAATATCACAATAGAAACTGACTATAGAAATATCACCACAGAAACATAAATATCGCCACAGAAACATAGAAATATCACCATAGAAACATAGAAATATCGCCATAGAAACAGAGAAATATCACCATCGAAACAGACTATAGAAATATCACCATAGAAACATAGAACTCTCACAATAGAAACTGACTATAGAAATATCACCATAGAAACATAGAAATATCGCCATAGAAACTTAGAAATATCACCATAGAAGCAGACTATAAAAATGTTACCATAGAAACAGAAATATCACCATAGAAACATAGAACTATCACAATAGAAACTGACTATAGAAATATTACCATAGAAACAGAAATATCACCATAGAAACATACAACTCTCACAATAGAAACTGACTATAGAAATATCACCATAGAAACATAGAAATATCGCCATAGCAACTTAGAAATATCACCATAGAAGCAGACTATAAAAATGTTACCATAGAAACAGAAATATCACCATAGAAACATAGAACTATCACAATAGAAACTGACTATAGAAATATTACCATAGAAACAGAAATATCACCATAGAAACATAGAACTCTCACAACAGAAACTGACTATAGAAATATCACCATAGAAACATAGAAATATCACCATAGAAACATAGAAATAGCACCATAGAAACAGACTATAGAAATGTTACCATAGAAACAGAAATATCACCCTAGAAATATAGAACTATCACAATAGAATCAGACTAAAGAAATATCACCATAGAAACATAGAAATATCACCCTAGAAACAGACTATAGAAATATTACCATAGAAACAGAAATATTACCATAGAAACAGAAATATTACCATAGAAACAGAAATATCACAATAGAAACTGACTATAGAAATATCACCACAGAAACATAAATATCGCCATAGAAACATAGAAATATCACCATAGAAACATAGAAATATCGCCATAGAAACATAGAAATATCACCATCGAAACAGACTATAGAAATATCACCATAGAAACATAGAACTCTCACAATAGAAACTGACTATAGAAATATCACCATAGAAACATAGAAATATCGCCATAGAAACATAGAAATATCACCATAGAAACAGACTATAGAAATGTTACCATAGAAACAGAAATATCACCATAGAAACATAGAACTATCACAATAGAATCAGACTAAAGAAATATCACCGTAGAAACATAGAAATATCACCCTAGAAACAGACTATAGAAATATCACCATAGAAACAGAAATATCGCCATAGAAACATAGAAATATCACCATAGAAACATAGAAATATCGCCATAGAAACATAGAAATATCACAATCGAAACAGACTATAGAAATATTACCATAGAAATAGAAATATCACCATAGAAACATAGAACTCTCACAATAGAAACTGACTATAGAAATATCGCCATAGAAACATAGAAATATCGCCATAGAAACATAGAAATATCACAATAGAAACAGACTATAGAAATGCAACCATAGAAACAGAAATATCACAATAGAAACAGACTATAGAAATGTTACCATAGAAACAGAAATATCACCATAGAAACAGAAATATCACCATAGAAACATAGAACTATCACCATAGAAACATAGAACTATCACAATAGAATCAGACTAAAGAAATATCACCATAGAAACATAGAAATATCGCCATAGAAACAGAAATAATGTTGATTTCGAAATTATGTTCAGACACTTGCTGAAAAGAACAAAAGTTTAGTGTCAGCAACTGAAAATAAAAGAAATTTCTTTAGAATTTTGAAAAATGGGTTCAATCACAATGATAAATCGGTGAATTTTTTTCTATTTCATGACATTTGGCTCCATCTGGTGGCAAATATTACTGGGGAAAAATGCAGTTCATGTATATATCATTAGAAAATAATCTTTTCAAACTATTAAGTGGGCTGTCAGTTGGACATTTTACAAAGATGAATAGCTTGTAACATTCCGCTCGAGATATGGAAAAAAAAAGAAGAGGAACGAGTGCGGGTTTCAGCTCTCACTGTCAAAAAGAGGAACCCCGATGGAGAAATAATTGCCATTCGTAGGATTTCGCTTTTAATCAACCCACTCGGAGGGCAGCGATGCATGCAAAGTGGAATACAAAAATCCCAAAAAGGAAAAAAACTCGGAGAGTGTAAAAGGGAGGGAGGGAGGGATGGAGTTTTGTCGCGAGCCGTCGAATATTCGAGAGGCATTTTGGACACGACAAAAAGGCTTACCGTGTAACTTTCACCAGCCGCTTGAAGGCATGATTTATCGCGACACGTGCTGTGGCAATGTCACTACTACGGTGACACAGAAATTTATTACCGGGCGCATTATTTCCCTTTGATATAGCTGTCAGGTGCACACTCTGGTAAACGGTATTTACGGAAAGCTCAAAAACGAGGTCATCGTCTATAAACTTCGGCGATGTGTCTCAACATCCATCTTGCTTAGCGTTCGCAGTGCCTCTCTGGGTCTCGTGACTGTGGTCCGAGAATGCCAAACTGTTTTCGCAACAATGTACACAAACTACGTAAAAAGCTTCTTTATGAATCGGCTAGCGGGCAGGGGGGGGAGTAAGTCAATAACTGCACTGTATGGCGAAAAGTGTGGGGACGCTCTTCTTTGAATATTGTGTAATTCGTTAGAAGCCCCCCGCACATATGTGGTTAGAGATGCCAAGAGAAACCTCATGGATCTGCTTATGCAGAGCAGTAGAACCCAGTAGGGGTCACTCATTGACACACGCTTAGAGTTTCAACGTAGGATGGTGGATGCTATATCAGTAACCATTCTGCTGGTCCGTTGTTGTTACTGCCGTGAACAGAAACCACGAATTCCATAACCTACTGGGATGTTTTGGACAATTATACTCCACCTACACTCACTTTTTACCATCACCACGACAACACTCCCTGTCATATGGCGAAGGTCATACAGGATTGGTTTGTGGACATCGAAAAGCTGCGCTGGCCAGTTCAGAGCCCAGATCCCAACCTCATTTAACATCTATGGGAACAATTGGACCCATTTGACATTCCTTTTCATAGGCAGCACGTTCTTCTTTAGCAGAAGGCAGTTCTGAACTTCCACAAAGACATTAAAGAATTAAAAAATATATATTATTTAATAATCAGGTACTTCGAGTCTGTCCTCGCATATGTGAATTCGGATTAATAATTCAAACCTTCTGCCTTACCCCAATGAAAATGAGAAATTTATATTCTTAGAAACCAAACGATGTTTAAATATCTTAGAACGCTGTCCCCATTGAAAGAGAGTTCTGGCGCTTATTCGAAAAACGTTCAGACCCTAATCATAGAAAGCGAAATGCATGGGAGCAGAGTAAGAAGATTCAGGAGCGAATTAAAACAGTGTAGTGAAGGCTCGCGCAACAGATCATCCGTTTTACTCCTCTCAGTGATAGCCATTCTGCTCCATTACCACCATAAGACACAGCAGAGCCAACGCTCCAACTTAACTTATTTGTCATTAAAACGTCGATCTAAATCACACTCATTGTTACATCCCGAGCGCTGTATGAGGACCCCACGTGGCGCTCACCGAACGTGTGTACTTTGAAAAGAGGTCCATTAGCCCCAAGTTAGTAGTTCGTGAGTGCATCACCTTATACAGTGTTCCTCGTGATTTAGGATGACAATATTGATTGTTATGGCTCTGCGTTTTCTTTGTCTTCAACGTAACTCGAGAACTTGGATTCAAAGTTATGAGAGAGAAATTGTTTGGGCATTGTCTTGATAAGAATGTCTTACCTTCCGAGTACCACATTCGCAGCAATAAAGAACGGAATTCTTTAAGTTTTATCTTCGTATTTTACGACTTTAATATTGCAACACTCGAGAGAAGTATTTAAGGGGAACATTCCAACAGTTAGTTACATCACTTAGCTGGTATACGCCCCCCTGTCAGGAAGCGATATTTTACCAAGTGGACGCGTTATTTTGGCGAACTCATCTCTTTGCTTTGTGAGAAGATTCCCATCGACACCTCATGTATTTAACGTGCGCATGCGTATTTAATGTGGCGTGACGTTATCTGTTATTCAAGACTGCGCAGAAATGTAGATACTTTAATTAAATCATCACCTTTAATTTTATTCCAAACGAAAAACAATTATACCGTTCCTCTAGCGGTAAACACTGGAACTACGGTTTGAGCCAAAGTGTAGTTCCAGTGTTTGCCGCTAGACGAAAGGCGTATGGATGTTTTTATTCAACAGAATTCATGTTTCTGTTCCATGGTTAGCTCAAAAGAGAAATCTAGATACTTTTAATTAAATGATTACCTTTAAAACAGCAAAACTGGACTGAGAAAAACAGTTATAGAAACTTATACAGTTCCTCTAGCGGCAAACACTGGAACTACAATTTTAGACAAAGGGTAGTTGCAGTGTTTACCGCTAGAGGAATGAAGAATTTATGTTTCTGAAATTTAGACACTTTAGTTAAATTATCACCTTTAAAACAGCAAAATTAGATATAGAAACTTATACCGTTCCTCTAGCGGTAAACACTTGAACTATGGTTTGAGTGAAAGTGTAGTTCCAGTGTTTGTCGCTAGAGGAGTGGCGCTTCGTAAGGAATATTTTGCAAATTGTAGCTGACAGAATTCAGCTTAATTAAACGAAAACTCTAAGAGAGAAATGGATATAGAAACTGATATTGTTCCTCTAGCGGCAAACACTGGAACTATGGTTTGAGTTATAGTGTAGTTCCAGTGTTTGCCGCTAGAGGAACGGCACTTCATAAGAATATTTTGCAAATTATAGCTGACAGAATTGATGTTTCTGTTCCACGATCACCTCAAAATAGTTGCTTTAACGCCGGATATAATGCGCATGATTATTGGACTTTCTTCTTTTCTAGAGTTTGTTACTTTTTATGGCGCAGTAACTGCTACGGCCCTCTGTTTTAAATACGTCGTCCACTTAAACGATTCCAAGTTCCTGCGAGTAATTTTATTTAAACTTACTTTCCGCGGTCTTAATTAGGCATTTGGAATTCTTGCGACGAAAGTTGAATTTTTAAGTATTAGATTGAAGAACGATTCTTTTCAGACTCCATCCGATGGTTGCGGCCGATTAAATTTGGAACTTCCACTCGCGCTGTTTTTACCCACAATGAGAGTTTCGAAGAAAGAAATGGTAATTTTATTCGGGGGTTTACGAAAGCAGAAAAATATTCGTTCGTTAGGTTTGTTACGCAAATAGCCCGGTGCGCATAAGGACGGCGAAGAAAGAGAGAAGAAGAAAGAACGGTGTATATTATCGATTCGCTGTGGTCTGCTCATTAAATAGCATTGCCATGCAACGAGAGATAGATCTTGTAACTATCCACATCCTGCAAAAGGTGCTTCCCTGCAATGCACGCGAGTATTGCTGTGGTGGAGAAGATGCAAACGCTTTGCGAAATTTGGGTTTCTATCATTTTAATTGTCAGAGTGGGAAAATGTTTGGCCATTCTTGTTGTTGCTGTGCGTTGTGGAGGTGTGCTAAACAGAGGAGAGAGAGAGAGAGAGAGAGAGAGAGAGAGAGAGAGAGAGAGAGAGATGGTCTCTTGAAGAAGTAATTACATCCTGGAAAATGTGCAATCTGCAGAGTCCGTTGTATGTTACCTCATCGACCAATAATAGCATTACAAACACTTTGTAAGAGACAGGCAAGGTCTTTAGAGTTGGCAAACATCCAAGTGAGGGGTAATTACATATTGACGTCTACTGTCAGCACTATGAATGACTTCCTTAGCTGGATGGTGGGAGAAACATGTCTGCACGTCGCTTGTCGAGGGCAGGGGGACAGAGAGAGAGGAGGGAAGAAGGAAATGAGAGTAAAAAGAGAAGAGATGACAGTAAAAGAGAGAAAACAGAGAAGGAAAGAAAAGTGTGAGAGACGAATACATTTAAGGAGAGAGAGAGAGAGAGAGAGAGAGAGGGGAGAATAACTACCGAAGTAATGGTAGGAGAGATGGAAAAAATGAAAGAGAAGAGAGAGAAAATGAATCAAGCAGCAAGGGAAGAAACGGAAGCGGAGAAGTAAAGCCGGAAGATGGAGAGAAAGAACGAAGGAGAACAGATGAAAAGGAGAGAAAGAGCGTTTATTGAAGAGACAGAAAGAGTCAGAGGCAAGAGTGAACTGGAGAGAATATTGTCTTTCGCGCTTTTTCTTCCCCTTTTACTCTCATTTCCTCTTCTCTCTTCCCTCCATCTTTCTCTCTTTAATATTCGCTCCAATTAACTCTTTCTCTGACTCTTTCTGTGTCTTCCGTATACACTCTTTCTTTCTCCCCATCTTCCCGATTTTTACTCCACCACTTTCGTTTCTTCTCTGGCCTTTTCTCTGATTCTCATTTTCTCTCTCTTGCTCCTTCCCTTCCCTTTCTCTCTGTTCTCTTTCCTCTTTCTATATCTGCTGCCATTACTTCGGCTTATTCCTTTCTCTCTCTCTCTCTCCTTAAACGTCTATCTTTCACACTTTTTCTTTCCGTCTCTGTTTTTTCTCTCTCTCTCTCTTGCTTTCATTTCTTCATTACCGCATTCTTCCTCTTTTCCTCTCATTCCTTTCTGTCCTCTTCTCTCTCTTCCCCTGCCCTCAACAACGGACATGTTCTCTCACCATCCAGCTAAGAAAGTCATTCATGGAGCGACAAACAGAGGAAGGAAAGAAAAAGTGCGAAAGACAAAAGAAAGAATGAAGTAATCGTGCGAGAAATAGATAAAGGGAGGAAGAAAACAGAAAGAGAGAAAAAATGAGAGATTGAAAAGGCAAGAGAGAAAACGAAAGTGGAAAAGAGGTGAAAAGCGGGAAGATGGGGAGAAGGAGAGAAAGAAGGAGAACGGGTGAAAGGGAGAGAAAGAGCGTGTACGGAAGAGTCAGAGAAAGAGTGAATTGCAGAGATACTAGAGAGAGAAAGATAGAGTGAATATACAGAAAAAATGAAAAGAAAGAGAGCGAAAAACAGAAGGAAAGAAAAAGTGCGAAAGACAAAGGAAAGAATGAAGTAATGGTGGGAGAGATGGAAAACAGGAAAGAAAAAAGAGGGAAAGGAAGGAGAAAGAGGGAGAAGAGAGTCACGGAACACATAAAAGCGAGATAAAGTGGAGAAGGAGAACAAGAAAGCAAGAAGATAACGGGAAGGGAAAGAAAGAGACAGAATAGGTGATAGGGAGAGAAAGAGCATATAGGAGAAAGATAAAGGGATAGAGAAAAACAGTGAATAGGAGAGAAAATGAGAGGGAAGGAGACATAGAGACAGGTGGCTTGGAAGAAAGAGAGAAAGTGAGAAAGAGAGAAAAAGAGAGAAAGTGAGAAAGAGAGAAATAGTAGAAAAGAGGAGGGTGTTGTTCCTCGTATTTTGCACATTGAAAAACAGGCAAGTGGACTATTAATTTTGCAGCCGGCCTTTTTATTGCAGTGAAGAGAAACAGATGAAAGTAAATTAATTGCGTGGAAAAGTAGTTCAGACAATCAAAAGCAGAAGATGCCTTTAATGCGAACGCACACGGACAGGAGGTGCAGGACGAGAGGCTCTTTTTATTGTGTATTTTGTCATAAAACTGGGTTTTAGTGTATACAGGAGGCAGCTCGTGGACAAAGTGCTTACGCACAATTTTGGACGAATGGAAAGGTTTTTGTTATTAAATCGGTGGGGGAAAAGTTGAGTCTCGCTTAAAAGCGGTGGGAGTGGGGATGTTTAATGGGAGGCGAGGGCATACGGGCGCAGTGTGACTGCTCCTCAGCAAACTGTGGAGTCAATGCAAGCGCAAGAAAATTAGTAGAGCGTGGAATAGGATAATTAGCATTGGGCGTGGGGGGGAAAGAATTTTGCTCCACCATTAGATTTATAGCTTGTTTGCTGCACTTACCGATTCTCTGGATGGGCATCCACTTGATGCTCGTTCTCGTTTTTAAACAACTGCCTGGAAAATTGTTGAGCGAATTGGAACAGTTTCAAATTTTCCTTTAGTCTTATGAAATCTTATCCTAATCTAATAAGATTAGGATAATCTAATAATATTAGGATAAGATTTCAATAGGATAACATTATAAGGGATTAAGTTAACCATAGGATTAAGATTATGATTACAAGAATAAAATGAGATTAAGATGGTAAAATTTATATAAGATTAGGATTAAGATTATGATTTCGAGATTAAAATAAAATTACGATTAAGATTGTGATTATAAGATTAAATAAGATTAGGATAACATGATGAAGGATTAGAGAATATTAGGATTAAGATTTTGATTATAAGTTAAATAAGATTAGATAAGCTTAGGATTAAGATTATTAAGATAAAATAAATAAAAAAATAATCTGATCTTAACCTTAAATTGTATTAAGGTTAAGATTAGATTAAAATTATTTGACTTTCAGATTTAATGACAAGAGAGTAAAGAGATAAACTTATTTAATCTTAAAATAATATTAAGATTAATATTGTGATTATAATCTTGAAATAGGATTAGGGTAACATGATAAGGAATTAGATAAGATTGGGATTAGGATAGGATAAAATGGTAAATTTTATTTAGGTTAAGATAAGATTAAAATTATATGGCTTTCATTTCTCACGGAAACAGAATAAAGGGATAAACTTATTTAAACTTAATCTTAATTATAATCTAATTTAATCTTAATATTTCATTTATGTAATTTTTTGATAATATATCCGTTATATTAGTCGAATATGATTAGGATAATATTATAATGTATTTTAAGCTAAGAATAAGATTAAGATTATAAAATTAAAATAAGGTTATAAGAATAAAATAAGATTAGAATAAATATAAAATTTATTAGAATTAAGACAATATTAAAATTACACGACTTTCATTTCATATCAAAAGAAAGCCAAGAAATGAAATGAGCTAATCTTAAATTTCAGGAAGAGTTTTTAAGTTTAGAATGTAATTTTTTAAATTCGTGTGCGATTTTTAAAATGTTACAAAGGTTGAGATATGATAGCATTACAATAAGATTAAAAAAATGATTATATAATCTTACCACAATCTTAATTTTATGATATTTTCATAACCTTAATCCTATCACAATCTTTCCACAATCGTCCCATCATAATATATTCTTAAAATTAATTCTGTCTTCAGTTTAATCCCATAATCCTATCTGCATGTTCGAATAATTTTCCTTAGAAAAATTTCTCACCTATTTTTTTAAAATATTCATTAGAAAATTTTACAATATCGCATTACGTAGGATTAAAATGATTAATCGAGATTACTACAGGATTAAACGATTAATTAAGTTTACTAAAGGATTAAAAGTATTGACTAAAATTTCTACAGGATTGTAAGAATTAATTTTAAAATTACTACAGGATTGTAAGAATTAATTTTAAAATTACTACAGGATTGTAAGAATTAATTTTAAAATTACTACAGGATTAACAGATTAATCAATATTACTGCATAGGATTAAAATAAAATCAATACCAATAGAGGATTAAAGAATTAATTAAGATTAATAAATGATTAAAAGATTAACCAAGATTAACACAGGATTAAATGATTAATTAAAATTGCTACAGGATTAAAGAAGTAATAAATATTATTACAGTATTAAAGGATTAATAGAGATTACTACGGGATTAAGAGTTAACGTGAATTATTTCTGAAAAATAAATTTTTTAACTTGAATTTTTAGGATAAAATTAATCATATAAGATGAAGATAATGTAATTATCTTAGGAGACTAATATTTTATAATATTTTAAAATATTAATCTCATAACATGCAACAAATTACTTCAACAGATTTCAAATTCATTCATCGAAATTACGCGTGGATAGTTCGTAACTCTCGAAAAGAGAGACAAAAAAACCATGTTTTTAAAATTAATTCTCCCTTGAAAAATCAGTTTTATTAAACAAACAAAGCACTCGATTTCGACTATTAAAATAAATACTTTCAATGGAAAAGAATTCTTTAGAAAACTGTCGATCACCACCACTTCAATACTTCTGCCATTTCACCTTTTTTTGGTGCATTAAGATGGCCCGGTGTGTTCAAAATTAAGTTGTCGAAGTCCGCTTCGCTGCTTCTCACCAACGAACGAACGATTGAAAGTTTTAATGCGAGAATTTTCTTTATCGCGAAAAACACTCGTGTTCGATTGATATTAAAATTGCGTTAGCATAGAAATGTATCAACCGGGCAAGGTAATAAAGTGGGCAAACAAGATTTCTATAAACACACCGACATTTTTTTCCTAACTCCAGTGGCTCGCTTCCGTAGCTACTAGAAAGGAAATATTTGCGCACTTTACGGCTAGAATTTAATAAAATGCAAGGTACCAGTCTGATGATCGTTGCAAAGTAAATTGGAACATCGAGGATGAAAGAGATATTTAATTACTGCAGGCCATAATTAAATCTGCGTGTGCCATTAGTATTAATATTAAACAGATCCAGCCATTAAATGGAAATGAAGCATTGTTTTGCTTTTTTTGAGGAATTATTTTATTTTCTGTGTGAAAAACGTTTGCCGATAGATGGCGCAGCGTTCGAAGTCCGCCTTTGCCTCTCTAATTAAACAGAACCAACCATTAAATTGAAATGAAGCATTGTTTTACTTTTTTGAAGGAATCATTATATTTTCTGTGTTAAAAAAGTCTGCCGATAGATGGCGCAGCGCTCGAAATTCTCCAATCACCACTCCCATATTAAATAGATCCAACCATTAAATGGAAATGAAGCATTGTTTTACTTTTTTGTAGGAATCATTTTGTCATTTTTTATTTCGTGTGCAGTTTATAAAATATTACAAAGATTGAAATATGGTAATAGGATTATGAGATGATTAAAAGATTATCATATAATCTTACCATAATCTTAATTTTATCATATTTTTAGAATCTTAATTTTATGATAATCTTAATCCCATTACAATCTTCCCATAATCTTTTATTTAATCCCATAATCATAATCTTAATCTTTCCATAAGCTCAATACCATCATATTCCTTCCATAAACTTAATCCCATCATAATCTTTTCTTAAACTTAATCCTATAAACGTATCTCCATCTATGCAAAATTTTCCTTAGAAAATGTTACCTCTCACCTATTCTTTAAAATGTTCATTAGAAAATTTTACGTTGGATTAAAATGATTAATTAAGATTACTACAGGATTAAGCGGATTAATAAAGATTACTACAGTATTTTGATATTACTATCACAATCTTCCCACAAACTTAACCCCATCATAATCTTTCCATGAACTTAATGCCATCACAATCTTTCCATAAACTTAATCCCATCATAATCTTTTGTTAAAGTTAATCCTATCCTAATCTTAATTCTATAATTGTGTCTCCCCTCCATCTATGTAAAATTTTGCTTAGTAATTTTACCTGTCACCTATCCTTTAAAATGTTCATTAGAAAATTTTATGTTGGATTAAAATTATTAATTAAGGTGACTGCAGGATTAAGTGGATTAATGATGATTACTACAGGATTAAGTGGATTAATGAAGATTACTACAGGATCAAACGAATTAATTGAAATTACTGGATTAAACGAATTAATTTAAATTACTACAGGATTAAAAGATCAATTAAGATTACTACAGAATTAAAAGACTATAAGGTTAAAGTTGATTAAGATTTCTACAGAATTAAAAGACTATAAGGTTAAAGTTGATTAAGATTACTACAGGATTAAATAAGATTACTACGGGATTAAAAGGATTAAATAAGATTACCGTGGGATTAAAAGGATTTACTACAGGATTAAAAGGATTAATTAAGATAACTACAGGATTAAGTGGTAAAATGAATTATCTCTGAAAAATTAATTTTTCAGATATAATTCTGTGTGAAAAAGGTTCGCCTATAGATGGCGCCACGTTCGAAATCCACGGACCACCTCCCCATATTTCGCAAGCTGTTCTTTCTTTTGTATTTTATGAAGAGTATTTTTCAAGTCTCCCCCAAAACACGTTCTTTTTACTCGGTTCCAATAAATGTCGGAAGTTCTTTGGGATCGGGGTTTAGAGCAAACTTTAAGCAGCGCCACCTAGACAGCTACAAGGGAACACAAACAGTGTTTTTCCACTATTTCAGAAATTCTTCGCTGCCGATAGAGAAACTCTATTTACCTTCGTAGCGTAATAGGATTGGCTGTGTTGGTTTATCCCAAACCCATCTTCGCCTGGCTAGCTGCAAGGCGCAAAGAGAAAAATTAGAAGCTGACAAAAAGTTACTTAATATAATAATCGATAAAGTAATCTTTGAAAGTGGCGAAAAGAAAATATAGAAAAGAGAGGGATTGTGAAGAAAATATATTTGTATATCCTGTTTGTTTAAAAACGAACTAAAAAGATTGATCGGAAATTATTGCCATCCTCTGCAGAGTTGGTTACTCTTTCAACCAATTTAAACTTTAATTATTTCAATCATCTTGCTTCTTCACCCACAAACGTGCATTTATTCTCTGTCTGCCTCTCTCTCTCTTTCTATACTCACTAATTGTCGATGAAATTCTTGTCAGTATTTAATTACATGGGTTTTCTAATAAAAAGAAGACTAGATGTCTCCTTTAGTTGCTTATTCCAGTTAGGTAACAAATAGCTGATGCATTCGCGTCTCCTGTGGAGTGTTCGAAAATAGAGTATTGGCTTTTTGGTTTGTAATTGTTATACAAATGGCCAGTAAACGTAAATGCATTTCTGTTGTATGTAAGTATTCCCCAGGGAATAATAAAATAGATATTTTAAGGATTCTTAGAATTCATCAATATACGGGCACTACTTGTATTGTTTCTTAAAAAGCATCTAAAAGTGGACAATGAACTTGGTGTCTGCTAGTGCCATTCTGATATTTTCAAGAGAGTGCCAGGAGAGAATTACCTGGTTTAGAACAGCTGATCTGATTAGACAGAAAAATGATACACAGATAAAGAGATGAGATGATAGACAGATAAAGAGATGAGATGAGAGACAGATATAGAGATATACAGAGAACGCAAAACAAATAAAAGTTTTTTTAGTCTCTTAGTTTTGGTGTTTAAGGTCGCAGGTTGATTATGACGGACTCTTCAGTGATGGTGATGAGATGATCAGCACTGTTCCATTCTATGTTGAGTTGAATGAAAAATTCGCGTCTGTGATGGTGGAGTTCGAGCAGAATTCTTCTCTGCAACTTTCTTCATAGGCTCCACTTGAGATGTTGTCTGATGTGTCAACACGAGCCAGGTCGTCCCTGCTTGTCTGTTTCTAGTGGAAGTTGTAAATATGCTCCTTTGGAGCATGTATGTGACAGATATACCATGGCTTCTGGTGATTTGAAAACAAAGGTTGGTGCAGGTGAGAATCTGCTGTCATTTTCAGTCCCCTTTGCTGTTGTGATGTCTGTAAGCGCTGATTGCAGAAGTTTGAGTTTCTGCCTTGCATTGATGGTTTTTCAGGCTTGATGTCAAGAGGTCGCTCATGGTCCTCGGATTCCTGGTGTCAAAATATGCGTGATGAAGATTTAGATTCTTCCAGAGGTGCAGTGCATCAGAGACGAAGCAAATGAAAGATAGATAGATGTAGAGGGAACAAAACAGTTAGAGAGAAAAAGAGACAGACGGATAGACAGAGAAAGAAACCAAAAGAGACAAAGACATACTGCCAGATAGATCGAGAAAGTGAGAGAGAATTTGCATAGACAATGGGTCTCCGCTGAGTTTATAAATAAAGGGCAGTTGGTGCTTTGCGAGTTTGTGTTTCTATCGCTCCATCTGTGAATGGGATACGATCTTCGTCAAGTGCTCTATAAAACTTGTGCCTTCCTCTCGTAATTAACCCCATAATTTAAGAGCAAACTAAGTCCATCGCGTCTTCCTAATTAACAGTTAGCTTCGGTGCCGTCCGATGGATGCGACTCATTGATGCTGGCCGTGCTCATCACTCGCCTGTTATCATCCCATTGTTGAGACGAACACACTCCGCTGCTCGGATCACGGACCATGACATGATTTGCTCGTGTCTGGCGACACCTAATTATCTCTTAAATTTCCCTCTGTTCCTTAGAATGCTTATTTTGCGCACCCCCTGGAATACATTTTCAGCACGACATCGTAGGCATAGATGGCGCTATAAATCAGATGGCTAATTGAAAGTGTCACAACGACCCGTTTTCCTGCGCCGTGCGTCCTCTCCCCACTTTCACGGCTGCCATGTCTGCACACAATTAAAAGGCATTCGATAATCGGGGTGAAATGGGCCAAACCGTGCCGAATATGATGTCAAAGAGGGCGTTATGTTGGCATTACAGTAATAAGATACGACTGGCGCTATCAGCCAATCGTTATTATTGGTTAGAATGCAGTACTTGGATGAAGATTGAAAACCGGAAGTGACGCAAATTGCTTTTCAAAACGGCCAGTGTACTGAGAGAGATAATTAGCGCGAAAATCGGCAAAAACGTTATATGTAAACTGTGTTTATGTACGAATACAAACACGCTTTGCGTTGTAAATTGTACTATCAATTATAAAAAACAAAAAGAAAAAATCAATTGATCGCAATTAATTATTTATTTTATTATTGGAAAATTATTTTTTGCTCAGAGTGGTTTGGAAAATTACATTTTACGTTATTTTTCCAATAAAATTGAATGATAGTGCATGAAAGTGACAAATTTTTTAGATATTTTTAACAATTAAATCAAGCATCACTAACAATGGAATCAGCAAAATCACTTTTGCTCGCGATTAATAAAGAAGAAAGTGACTTTTTTTTTCCTCGAGCCACTTTTGCTGAATAATGAAATCAACTGAACAATGGAATCAGCAAAATTCTGTTGCTCGAGATTAACAAATAAAGAAATTGACATTTTTTTTATGTCACTTTTTCTGAACAATGAAATCAGCAAAAAGAATGAGATCAAGTTAACAATGGAACCAGCTAAACTATTAAATCAACTAAACAATGGAATCAACTAAACAATGGAATCAGCTAAACAACGAAATTAATTAAACAATGGAATCAGCAAAATCACTTTTGCTCGCGATTAACAGTTTAATAAGTGACATTTTTTTCTCGTGTCTCTTTTTCGGAACAATGAATTTAGCTAAACAAACGATGGAATCAACAAAGTTACTTTTGCTCGCGATTAACAAATAAGAAAGTGACTTTTCCTCGTACCTCTTTTGCTGCATACTGAAATCAACTAAACAATGGGATCAACTTAACAATGGAATGAGCTAAACAATGAAACCAGCTATAGCATTAAATCAACTAAACAACGAAATCAACTAAACAATGGAATCAGCAAAATCACTGTTGCTCGCGATTAACAAATAAGAAAGTGACTTTTCTTCGCGTCACCTTTTCTGAACAATAAAATCAGCTAAACAGTGAGACCAGCTTAACATTGTAATAAGCTAAAGAATGGAATCATTAAACAATGAAATTAACTAAACAATGGAACCAGCTAAACTATTAAATGAACTAAACAATAGAATCAGCTAAACAGTGAATTCAATTAAATAATGGAATCAGGAAAAGCACTTTTGTTCGCGATTACAAATAAGAAAGTGAAGTTTTCGTCGTGTTTCTTCGCTTTTGCTGAACAGTGAAATCAGCTGAACAATGAAATCAACTAAACAATGGAACCAGCAAAGTCACTTTTGCTGGTTCCATTGTTTTATGATTTTCTTATGATTTACACATAAGAAAGTGACTTTTTCCTCGTGTTTCTTCTCTTTTGCTGAACAGTGAAATCAGTTAAACAATGAAATCAGCAAGCTAAACAATGAAACAAACAATGGAATCAGCGAAACCACTTTTGGTCGCCATTAACAAATAAATGATAATACATGAAAGTGAAAAATTTTGAAGTTCTTTTGCTAAATAGGATAATCAACTAAACAATGGAATCAGCTGAAAAATGAATCAACTAAACAATGAAATCAACTAAACAATGGAGTCAGATAAACAATGAAAACAATTAAACAATGAAATCATTAAACAATGGAATCAGCAAAATCAATTTTGCTGGCGATTAACGAATAAATGATAATATATGAAAGTTACAAATGTTGAAGATCTTTTGGTAACCAGGGTATTCAGCTAAACAATGAAATCAACTAAACAATGGAATCAGCTAAAGAATGAAATCAGCAAAATCACTTTTGCTCGCGATTAACAAATCAGAAAGTGACATTTTTTTTCTCGTGCGATACCGAACAATGAAATCAACAGAGAATTTTGATCTCGTGCAACAATAAAAAAATGCGCACGATTGACAAATACTTTATTGTTGGCGCTGCGCTGATCAGCGAAATAAACAGTTTTCTCGCGATGAATAATGAAACGCGAAAGTGGCAAATACTTTATCGCGCGAGCTATGCTGAGCATCGAAATCAATTTGGCGCTTGGCAAATGAAACTTAACTGACAATAAATATGCTTGAACGACTGCTACCGGAGTATTTCCTTTAATTAAATCAAACGCATATTTTTGTGCCTTTCTTCTCAACGTGCGTTGCTTCCCTTTTAGCGAGATTAATTAAAAGTCCACTTTGTCCAATAATCTGGCTTTCTTATTTTATTTAATTGCAGATATCAAAATACCGGTGTAGAGTTTTGCATACGCGCCTATTCCGTCCGTCCGCATGATGAGGTTTTCTTGCCTAAAATATTTATCATCCAGCAAATTCTTAATTACATCAAAGCCTTTGAAGCTGATAATATGGCACTAAAGTATTAAGACAACTGAGCCTCCCTAATTAACTTTGAAGTAATATCCATCGGATATGATCTATTGATGGCGCGCCTGTGCCTCGCGCTTTATATATTACCTGCCCATTGTTGAAATGAACACACTTCACTAGTTGGATTATGAAGCGTTTCGTGATTTCGCTTGCTGCGCGAGACCTAATTATCTCTGAAGTATTTGGCGTTCTCATAACACTTATTACTCCCCTCCCAGCACCCTCCCCTCCTGAATACTTCTCGCTCTGTCTGAGGGAGCTCACTATTACCATTAGACATGACTCTACTAATTAAAACGCTAGATCTATTCGCCTTGTAGCGCGATATGCGGATTAAGAGAAACAGAAGGAATTAATTTATTTCGGTATTTAACCAAAACAAAATTTAAAATTTTAAAATAATTATTTATATATTTCTTCGGTTATTGTTTTTTAAAAACGAACAGAGGATTATAAAAGTAGAGAAACAGAAGATCGCGTTAGTGGTCGAGTTCTCAACACGTTTTGTGAGTTGAGCCGGTATTGCACTAACTTGAACCGACTTTTCTGAATGTAAGTAATGTGAATAAATAGTAGACATTGAAGTAGCTGGGAGATTTGACACTGAAGGACGAATAGCAACTGGTTGACTAACGTTTCTCACCAGCGCCCTCTATAATGAACTAGGCTACTTCAAAGGCTGTGTCGCTTTAGGAAACCACGCCATTTAGAGTAAATAAACAATCTGAACGTTGGGATGTGAGTTTTATCTCGTAGTTTATTATCTTTCTCAAATCTCTGAACATCCGGGAACCGTTTTTCTGTACAAAGGAGGCGCTTCGCTTTCCACAAGGAGTCATCTCACGTTAAATGATATCAGACGTACATTTCGGCGCGGATTGTGCGCGCAGACGAACGCACAGACGAGAACACGCACCGACGCACGCACGGACACACGCAGAAATGAAAACAATCCTAACAAAGCCGGAAAAAACTGCGGTGTATTGACGTAACGCGCGTGCGATGAATTCAATCTGGCTACCAGGTTGCAAATTGAATCAAAACGTCCCCCCCCTCACCCCTATCCCTGCACAACTGCGCGAGGTTTACGTCTCGGAGTATTTGGGGGTATTTTTTCTTTCAATAAAAAGACACATATGGCAAGCGGGATGAAAGAGAGGAGAAATTTATAAAAAGGGTGCCTAAAATGGACAATGCGAAATGGAGCGGGAAAGGGGGAGGGGGTGAGATGGTAAGAAAAAAAGGAGGTGATCTTCTCTTGACATATTGTAGTGAGGCGCGAAGTTATTTTACGTCCTGGGGAGGTGATGAAAATAAAACCGTTGTCTTCTTAGGCACAAACAAAAAAGGAATTTTCATCCCGCAATATAAAACTTACCTTAATATTTCTCTAATTAATTTCAGCAATTAACAGAAGTAATTTTCTCTTGGCTTGTACTTTTGAGGGTGATTGATGGTCACTTAAATGTTGTGAATCTTTGCCAAAGCTTTATTTGAATTATTTTTCGTCATATCTTGTTTCTTTTTTTTTAATTATACATTAGTTCCTCTGGTTTGTATTCGTTAAGTTTTGTTTAATTTGATTTATTTTTTTTATAAAATGGCGTTTGATTTATTTTTTGTGAATTATGATTGATTTAATTTCCATAGAATGGTGTTTGAATTATTTACCCCTTTCATAGTGTGATTTTGTTTATTTTTTGTAGCGTGTTGTTTGATTTGTTTTTCACAGAATAATGTTTGATTTATTTTCCACTGAATAGTCTTTGATTCACTTACTTTTCATACAATTATGTCTGATTTATTTTTTGTGAATTTTGTTTTTCTAAGGTGGTGTTTCGATTTAATTTCTTTTTCTTTATTTATTTTACTTTAACTGCAGTTTTGATTTATTTTTCGTTAACTGTTCTTTTGATTCATTTTTAAATTATCGCAGTTTATATCCGTGTTTGTTTCCAAACTTTGGACGTGTTTTTATTTATTTATTTTATTTTTATTATTATATTTTTGTCCCTGAATGTTTCTTTTTTTTTTTTTTAATTCTTCCCCACACAGTGCTAATTTCCTTCTTCCATAGTATCGTTGGGATTTCTTATTTCTGGAGCGTCTTTTGAACTTTTTCCCACTTGTTTTGATTTATTCTTCAATTGCCTTTGTTTATATTTGCTCCCAGTGTTTGCATTTGTTTTTTTTAAACCAGAGTGTTGTTTGAAGTATTTAGATAATTTTTCATGATATGATGAAAATCCAAAAAAATCTCTTGGATTTTTTTTTTTACAGGTGTGCCTTGATATTTTCAGAGAAGGCTCACATCGCTGAGTTATTTTCATAGTTTGAATTATTTTGTACATTTTTTTATGTATCTTATTGACATCTTACTTTTTCATGGAATTCTTCTGCATTTCAATTTTCCATCTCTTTTATTGACTTCAGTTATCCATGTTTTTCATTGATTTAAATTTTGGATTTTTTCAGCTCTTTCAACTCTATTTTTCCATGATTTGGATTTGAACTTTTGAATTATTTTTCGTGTATTTTTGAATTATTTTTCGTGTATTTTTGAATTATTTTTCG
This sequence comes from Mastigoproctus giganteus, assembly GCF_048544385.1. Lineage (NCBI taxonomy): Eukaryota > Metazoa > Arthropoda > Arachnida > Uropygi > Thelyphonidae > Mastigoproctus > Mastigoproctus giganteus. The sequence goes on from NC_143575.1 coordinate 18,411,091, forward strand.
TGTACTTGAATTTTTGAAATATTTTTCGTAGACTCGAATTTTGTTTTTTTTTTTTATATTTCGATTCTTGATTTTTTTCAAGGATTTAAATTTTTTTTCGCGTATTTCAATTTTGATTTTGTTATTGATTTCAATTTTGGATTTTTTTCATGGATTTGAATATTTCGATTATTTTTTGTATTTGACCTTGGAATTTTTCGTGGATTTGGATTTTGATTTTTGTTAGATTCGAATTACTGACATTTTTCACTGAATTAAATTTTGTATTTTTTCAATTTGAATTCTTGATTTTTTCGTGGATTTGTATTTTAAATTTAAATATTTGCGGATTTGAATTTTTGAACTATTTCTGGATTTGAGTTTTTGAAACATTTGTGGATTTGAATTTTGATTTTTTTATTAGTTTTGAATTGTTGATATTTTTCGCTGATTTAAATTTTGAATTTTTTTTCGGATATGGATTCTTGATTTTTTCATGGATTTGCACTTTGAATATTTTTTCGTGGATTTGAATTTTGTTTTTTTCTCAAATCAGAATTTTGTTTTTTTATATTTGGATTCTTGATTTTTTCATGGATTTCAAATTTTTTTCGTGTATTTCAATTTTGATTTTTTTGTTGATTTCAATTTTGAATTTTTTTTCTTGGATTTGAAGTTTTCAATTATTTTTTGGATTTGAGCTTGGAATTTTTCGTTGATTTGGATTTTGATTTTTTGTTAATTTCAATTACTGCTATTTTTCACTGATTTGAATTTTGTATTTTTTCAATTTGAATTCTTGATATTTTCATGGATTTTTGGTTTTTTTGTCGATTTGAATTTTGACTTTTTTTTTGTGGATTTGAATTTTTTAGGATTTGAATTTTGATATTTTATTAGTTTTGAATTGTTGATATTTTTCGCTGATTTAAATTTTGACTTTTTTATCGGATTTGGATTCCTGATTTTTTTCATGGATTTGAATTTCGATTTTTTCGTAGCTTTAAATGTTGGATTTTTTTGCAGATTTAAAGTTTTGAGTTTTTTTCAACGTTATAATTTTTTGTTTGTGAAGTACTGTACATTTTTTAGTCATTTAAAAATTTAATTTTATTATTTAGCTGCGTTTTTTGTTTGTGGCATAAGCAATGGATGGATTACTCCAATGGTACTCATATATCAGCTACGCTTACCACAGCTTCCAATGTGCACGACATAACAATGACCCGCCTCGCCCCCCCCCCTTTCTTCATTAAGATGCGCCCTCGAGAGTGCCGTATCGAAACTTTGCCCACTCGGTGTCAGAATCTCATTTGAAACCCAACTCGAGTTGTGGAGGGGAGGGGGGGAGGTGTTTAGAAAAGCAAAATAAATGAAGCGCCGCATTAATTCCGTACGTCAAGACGCGTTAATTCTTCTACAAGCCTCGTGACTGATGGTGGCGGCGATAACCCTTCTGCTTCCCCGAATTCGATCGTTCTATGGCCGAAATTATCTTCGCATTCCTAACGATAGGCGGACGGAGATGAGCAACTTCAACGGCAAATTGGAAAAGTGTTTCACTTCCGACTCTTATCAGAAAATTGCGGTTAATTACCGCGGCGAACGGCTGCCGTAATTGTTGCTACTTATCTGCCGAGAGCCCCCACAATGGAAGGGGGTTGCCGCCAGTCCAAATATTTCTCTTATTTCACTCCTATGGATTTCCACTCGCTCATATGTTTACTTCGGGCGTCGCATTTTGATGCAAATTTCATTTCCGATGACCACGATACAGGCGACCAATAGGGACGAACGGAAATATCGTTTGCCTCGAAGCAGTCCTCCAGATTAAGACACAATGGCCGCATCTGCATCCGCACTATGAAGGGATGATTCGCTCGAACTGTCGTTCGAATGCTTGATCGAAATCGTTTGGTTTGGGAATTCATTGGCAGCGATGGCTTACTACGTAATTACTGTTGCGTCACAAAGCGATATCTGCGCCACCACGCGGCGAAAATAATAAAGAAATTGGAAATGGAGATTGCTGTTTATCGTTATTATTAATGATGTGACAAAAGTGGCAGCTTATTCCAGCAGGCAATTTTTTACTACGCCACCTAGTGGGCAAAATGATAAACGAAATGAAAGTCACCAGTTTGCCATCTAGTGATGAAAACTGAAACTTGAAAAAGGTGCTTGATATTAACACATAAAAGCAGAAATACAAATATCTTTAGCAATACGTATAACATTAATTAATAAGCAGGCAACAGTCCACCTCTCTCTCTCTCTCTCTTTCTTTCTGCCTGTCTACTCTCTTTATCTCTTTCTTTCTTTCTCTCTCTTTGTTACCTTCTCTTTAATTCTCCCTTTCATTCCGTCTCTTTCTGTTTATCTCTCTCTCGCTCTCTCTTGTTTCCTCTCTTTCTGTCCGTCATCTTTCATTCCCTCTCTTAAACAGGCATTGGGAAAAGTTAGTTTCGTAGTGCTATCTCTGTCTGTGAATAGGTGTATGGCCTCGTGTGTTCAAGGCTGATTTGTCTGTTTGTGGGAGGCAGGTAAACCGCGGATCTTCACGTGGGACTGGCTAACTCAAACTGGAGTGAAAACTGGACTGGAAATTTTAATCTAATAGCAGTCGAACACAGGCTTTTCCAAACATATAAAAAGTAACTAAATCTCTATATTAACATGAGGGTTAGCCACACCACCTAGTGGAGAAAATGATAAACAAATAAATGGAAATGTAGTAATGCTGTCATAGCGCCAGTGATGTGACACGATGCATCGCCGAACGAGATGATTGTTGTTGTCTCCAGGATAGCTAATTCTCTACAGCAAAACTGCTTTTCACGCAATGACACAGCTCCACTACTTTTTCAACAGCCCCTTATATATATTTTTATACAATTATAATAATTAAATTGGTACGTACACGCCGTGGCTTGTGTTTATACAATATACGTACTATTTGCGCGGTATTTAGCTCGAACACACTCTTTGTGAAGCTCTCTCTGCACTCTATCTACACTACCACTCATAATTTTAAAACGTGGCAACTGTAATTAGTTTCGGATGTCTCGACATACTTGCGAGCATTGCTTGAAAGCTGGAGATAAGGCGTCTTTCTCCAAGATTAATTTTCTTACGTTTTTCTTTTCAGTTTTCTATGGAATTGGGCAGATGAAGTTCACTAATGAGCGTGACTGGATTCCGGGATATAATCACAGCTCTCCAAATGCGTGTGATACATTACCATTAAATGGACTCATAGTTTGAAGGCATTATTTCTAATACAGCGATGCCAAAGTGCAATCTGTGCGTTCGCCTCACCAGCGGAAGTACGATTTCTCGGTGCAAACTATGCTTTTCCGTTGGTAATGCCATCTGCAAATCGCTAACCATTAGATACACACACACACACGCACGCACGCACGCGGATGCAGACAGAAAGGGAGAGTGAGAGAGAGAATGTAATTTTTACTGAGAAATTTCCGTAGTACACTTTAATATCTATTACCTTCTTCATTAAAGTAAAAATTCCGTTTCTTATTAGATGGTTTTCTCAGAACAAATAGCTTTCGTAGACAGACAGAAGGGAGAAACTGAAAGCGAGAAAAATGGATGAAATGCTCACAGATACACTAATGGGCCAAAAAATTCTCCTTAAATAGTATATTTAAAGAAATAGACTATTTAAATTGTCACAAAGGGTAGTTCGGTTTGACAATTCTCCATTCACAATACAGCACTTGACAGATGTCCTAATTTTTTGGTCAGTGAGTATATACGTCCACTTTAGTCTGCTTTAATTACGAAAACAAGGAACTTGTTTAATTACGAAAACAAGGAACCAACGCTTGCTTAGAGAAAGTGCATTTAAATCACCAGGGCAATAAAGAGAACGGAAGAAAAGTCCTAAGTTCGAGGGATGTTTGAAAAGTTCTGGCCAGTGATGAGCTAAGGTGTGTGCTGATGGAAGAATGGGATTTGTTGCCACAGAATCTTAAAGACACCCTTATATGGAGCATGGTTCACCGGTGTCAGGCCTGATTAGCCGTTAGAGGGGATCATAAGCCGTACTAACGTCACGTGACTATATTTTTGAGCATCCTGCATCGACTTCTGTAATGTGACTCCTTTTTCGTAATTCTTATACAACCCCTATAAATGCCCCTTATACCTGGCCAAAGTTTCTCGCTGTCTCCTCATTTCATCCTTATTCTTCATTTCATCCTTATTCCATACCAGACATTGGCCCAATTCATCACAATCTGCACGAGTTCACCACGTTTTCTACGTGTTTGTTAATTTTGTCGAGCAGTGTATTAGTCTGTAAATCCCCTCCCCCCCCCCCAAGCTAACAGTTTTCCAACCCATCTATCACTGCCTCGATAGCATCAGCAAATATTCTTGCACCCTTTCTATTCAAGTGTATCCGATATCTGTAAAAACAGTCCCTCTTTTTAGCGGGCACAGACCATGCTGTGAAAAATTCTACCCCACGAACCTTGCACAATCTCTCCAGGGACGAATTGATTGCTAAGGCTCTCATCACATACTGCTTCCTATCGTGTCTGAGCAGAGTTGTAGACACTTTCAAATTCATTCTTAACTTGCGACTTTTTCTCAACATTGCCCTGTACTTATTAAGTAAGTCATCAGTTCCTCAACTCTTCATACCATTAGTGCCAACCATTTGTCTTTTGCTGTTTCACCGTGTGTGTTTATCTGTCATCTGTCTTCCCCTCTTGTCTATTTTTCTGTGCGTCTATTTGTCCTCTGTGTCCCCTCTATTTCTCTCTGTGTTTCATTTTCTGTTCTATCCCTGTTTCTTTCTGTGTCTGTCTCTCTATTTCTCTCTGCGTCTGTCTCTCTATTTCTCTCTGCGTCTGTTTGTCATCTGTCTTCCTCTATCTACTTCCCTGCATTTAACATAAACACCCAACGTTTCGGTAGAGAAAATATGGTGAAATCATCAGGGCAATACAGAGACCAGAAAAATTCGATTTCTGTTTATATTTATTCTTTTCTATCTACTTGTTTTTACTGCTGGTCCCACTGCAGGCTCTTACAGCGCCACATTGGGGTTACTCTCCGGTATATCCAATAGACACAAAGCCACGCGCAATGTCACAAAGAAATCGGAGTAAAATAAGGAGCTTTTCAAGGTCATTGAAAGTCACTGACTGATCTATCTACACTTTTGTCGTCAATGGAAATCATATTTCTAGCGATTGTATTCCAACAACTTCGTGAGGTTACATTTCTGTTTCACAGAAGGTTTGCCCTCTCTGATGAAAGAATTTAAATTCTCCAACGAAACGTTTCAATCCATTCTAAGTGGTGATAATCACTCGTAATGAATTCTGTTCGCTTTATTTACTTTCGGAATTATTTCTGAATATTTCCACGTTTACCGACGGCGATAGAACGATCGGGGTGCGACATATTTCCGTTATTTACAGAGCGACAGCTGGGGGAAAAAGCACAAATAAAAACATCAAAGAAACAAACATTTGCAAACAAAAGCGAGCATCTCTTCGGAATATAAACCCATCGTGACCACAATATTCGCGTATGGACAGCGGCGTTTTTTCCCCGCTTATCAGACGCAAACGTACAAAGAATCCCGAAGCGCTCGTGCATTCCTTCCCCCCCCCCTTTCTCTGACAACTTTATTTTAACGCAATAAAAACAAACCTCTCGTTCGCCCGGCCTATTTGGTTTGCAAATACGTAACCAGAGGATTTCTTGATGAAACCGCCAGATGGTACCCCAAAGAAACACGTGCTGCCACAACGCACCAACCGGGCGAAGGCCCTTTTTTTACAACTCCTAAAACGGCAGTTATTTAAATTGCAAATCTGTTGTTTGTTTCTTTTGGGATTTAGACAAAGACAGGTGTTCGTGAGGAACGGGGGGGAGGGGGGATTTGGGTACATCACATTGCGCGTTTTATCAAAGAGTTTAGTGGATTATTTATTTTCTTTCCCGCAACTGATAGCACGATTTCACTGCGCAAATTCACCTTTTTCTTCTGCCTCGCTGTTAGCGTTTTTCTCTTCACCTATTTATTTATCCATCCATCTCTCTCTGCCCCCATTTCTTAACCCCCCCTTTCTGTCTATCTATCTCTGTCCTTGTCTCTTTATTTATCTCTCTCTCTCTCTCTGCCTTGTCTACTCTCTTTCTTTCTATTGTCCATCTTTCGTGTATATTTTTCAGCGTCTATTTCTAGTCTCTCTCTCTCTCTTTCTATTTCTCCTCATCTGTCTATATATCTATATTTATTTCTATTTCTGTTTTCACTTCGATTTTCTGTCCTTTCTATTTGTCTTCTCGTACTTCTCTATCTCTCTGTTGCTTGTACCCATTATCTATTCTGTATTCTTTCTGTCTATTATTTCCTCCGTCTTCTCGTCTGTCTCCCCCCATCTCTTTCTTGGTGTCTATTTTTCTAATTTCGAATATCTACTTCTGTCATCCAGGCGCCTCCGTAGCCAGGTGGGAAGGAGCAGCAGTGCGTAACACACGCTTCTTGATTAGACCGGGGTTCGAGCCCGTCACCACCAAATACGGAGGATGCGGAAAGGTCAGGGAATGACCGCCGCATATTCCCGGAGCAATATGGCCTTAGTTGCTAATGCTCCTGAAAAAAAAAAAAAAACCAAAAAAAACCAACCAATTCTGTCATCCTTTTTTGTCTCCTTTGCCTATTTCTTTAAAATGGTAAAACTTCAGAACAGGGTGCGCACTCCAGTGTAACATAACGTAACCTTTTCTCATTGGCCAAAAATAAAAGTCTATTAAAAACCCACACAATTAAAAAACGCCGATAGTCTAATGCGGACACTGTTCTGAATTTAGCCCTTTAACTCATCTATCTCCTCTGTCTGCAGCGACCTACCATTAATATCCGGACACCTGCACATCTATAAATAATCTTTATTACAGCTTCTAGTTTCCGTGGGACACTCTATGCCATTTTTTTTCCCTTCGAGTGTCCTCTGATATTTTCCACGTTCCACTTTCAAAACCCGAAGATCCTATTCATTCGAGAAGTGGTCTATAGGATTGAGGTCACAGCTCTGTCCCACTTAGTGTCCTCAATTCGGCTTTCCCCGATGTGCTGCTATAATTGCCCAAGGTAGTCTAGGTATACTTCAGCGTTGATGGTTTTGTAGAAAACAATGGTCCCAGGCGAAACCATGGAAAATATCACTAGCCCATCATGGCACCTCCACCAAACTTCACTGTCGGGACGATGCAGTCTGGCAGGTAGTTTTCTCCGGACTGACTAGTAGACCATGTGCCACCATTTGTCACTCAAAAGCACAGCTCACCATTGTCTGCAGTCCCAGGACCGCTGGCCTTACTGAGGGCCTGTGTGCTGCGACAATGTCGACCTACGATATGAGCAGACGATTTTATGCAGGGCGCCCGTGTCATTTTTTTGTCAGCTTCACAGGTTTTTCGGATTATTTTGTGACTGTTTCAGGACCAGTCCACTTACATTTGCACATCATATCACTAATCTTGGACCTAGGACAATTTGGCGAAAGCATAATCACAAAACATTCTACATGTAATGCGCCTCCACATTCGCCTGATTTATCACCCATAAATTTCTTCCTTTGCGGTTGTCTCATAGAACGTATGAGCGAACAACCAGCAACCGCAGAGGCATTAAAGGACAGCATCCGCGACTGCACTTTTGGCTTGCCTTATATTTTGGTGATCATATTTCAATGATCAACCAGTGTATACATTCTTTATTTGTCAGATTATCTACAAACAAAAGAAGGCCGCCGTAGCCTAGTGGTCAGGCGCGCGGGTACATAAGTACACGTGCCTTGAGTGACCGGGGTTCAAGCCCGTGACTACTGAATACGGTGCTGTTTCTTGTATTCTATCTTGTGAACTCCTCTGACCGTTTGGTCGTCCCGGAGTATAAACAGAAAATTTATTTTATTTAAGTAATGAGAAATTGATTGAGGGGTCGAATTCTACAAAATACATTGTTTTAAGAAGCCAGTTTCGTGAGCTATTTGGCCTTTCCTGAAAGTGGCCCGTGTTAATCGTAGAAATCTGATTGATGACTGTTTCACGCATGTCCACTCTTCGTTCCAGAAGTATTTGAACTTTTCAGTCTCCAAAACTATTCGCATTCTCATTGACTCAGTTGATAAATAGTTCATCAGGGTGCAGAAATGCTTTAGTGAGTCGGCTGCATACGTGAAAGAGAGAGAATGTGAACACCCTTGAAGGTCACACCATCCTAGTGACCTTAGCGCCGGCCTTAAGCGCTATTGTCCATTATTGCGTTCACCTTTGAAGTGGCCACCCACATAATTGTAAATTATTCATGCATTTTGCACTCAAGTAAATATTTTGACAGTAATCGTAAGGCTCGTTTTATCCGATATGTAGTCATCGTGGGTAGCACAGTTGGTACGATCGTCACTGCTAATGCTAAAATTAGCATTCATTTATATTAGCAAACGAGAGAACAGTAAGCAATCGATATCCCATTCTGTCTTTTAAGCCATGGAGAATTATACCTTGGATTCTAGCAGTTGGAATATAACATAAATGTAATATAAATTTAAATCTCCGAACTATAATGGAGTTTTCATCGAAAAAGCGATTGAACCACTTCCTTTCCTACCGCCGTATACACCGGATATGTCTCCTTTACGCTTCAGGTTGTTCAATACTTTAAAAGACAGTCGTGAATGACTGTCTTTTAAAATAAGTTTACAATCTCCCCTTTAATCACCAAGTTCGGAGGTTGAATGATGCACATGAAACATTTCTGAGAAGATTGGTGAGTAGAAATGAATTAATTGTAGGAACACTGTTGCTTCCATCTACTCCTAGGACTGTAAGTACACTGTTGTGCAAAAGATGAGAAGATACGCAAAAATATGGACGATATAATCCAGACAATGTAGATATGCAAAGAGCAAAAGATGGACGATCCAAGTAGCTTTTTCCTGGCTTCCTCCACACCCAAGCGCAACCATTAGAATGGAAGATCATATACCGTGACTCATCGCTCCAATGCACAACTGTCCATCGGTCTTCAGTCCAGGAACACCAGTCTTACACTAAACTAGACGGCGTCTATTATCAGTTGAGTGCACGACCGTGGTAACCCATATCGTGCAACATCCTCCCAACTGTACTGCTGCTGACATGTGTCTCAATCATCTCATTGAAAGCTGTTTGTGCTGCAACAACGTCGACCAGAATTCTGAACGTACAATTGTTTGCAGGAATCTCCTGTCACGTTCCATCATCTACAGGAGTCTTCCAGTGTTTATTGCATGTTCCGATGTCGATTTTCTGTATGCTGGATGAAAAATCCGGGTTTCCTGGAGAAAAAGCATGCTACCCTCACCTGAGACCGACTAATTTGGCCACGTTGTGAAAAATGTCCATAAAAATTCCTCATATCATCGAAGGGACTCCAACTCGGGTCTATTCTAACCTGTGCGGGCAGGAGGGCAAGTCTGCCAACTGTACCACCCACGAGGGCAACACTCTGTTGTTCCACGTGTTAAACTGTAAGAGTCAATCTTGGAGCATTATAATGGAAGCTCTCCAAAAGATCTTCGCATTCTTGTCTGAAAATCCGCATCATTTGTCTCCATTGCATCGTGGAGTCCATTAAGAAAAGATGGTTTTCTCCAAGTACGCTATCAATTTCTTCTGTTGTTGCCCTGTAACTGGGCACCGTGCACGAAATAATTTTCGAGTCAGCACTAAACATCGCGGCATGATCGTTTTAAAGACAAAATATTGGCTGTCATAGCAACAGAAAGATCATGCACGCAAAATAAACATTGTGCATGTCTGGTTCCACACGATGAGGTGGAACGCGCTCCCGTTGCACGTGAAATTAACTCCGCATGCTCGAACAATTTCTCGTTGTTGGTAGCAATTTCATCACCTGCTTCGCGAACAGAGTTTCCCCTCGTTAATCAGTACAGGGGTCACATGACCGTGCACGAGCCAGTCGGGTATACAAGTTGTGTTGTTTCCACATTTCGAAGATATTAACACCGCCATTAAGTGCTCTTAACACTTGGAAGCGCATCAGAACCAATCAATCTTCCTTAATTAACTGTCTTCAGTTTTGCCCAAGTCACAAGGGCCGCAATCAGAGCGATGGTTTTATAAGTTCCACCCAACCTTCAAGAAACTTATTTACAAAGTTTCGCTACCTCATTAAATAACTCGCTAATAAATAGGAACTTTTAACTAGCATCACGCGTCTGTTCCGAAGACCGCTTTCCTCTATTGAAGAAGAATTGTGGAAAAGCCATCTAAACGTTTTGTAGTTAATTAAATGCATTTATGCGTATTTATGCGTAAAAAAGAGATTCGTTTGCACAAACTCAAAGGGTGGTGACCCCACGCTGTCCTCTTGCTTCTCAAAAACATCGGGGGCCAGAAATAAGGGGCTCTATTCACACACGTTTGCCAAAATACACTTCTAAACATCGGAACAAAAAGCAGATTTTGAACGCCTCTATTTTAAATGTTTCTCTGATAAAGTCACATTGCAGCGTTGCCTAGGTTACGTGCGTACCTTCATAGGGGAATCCAAATAACAGTAATCATTTTGATTAATAGTGGGTGGTAGATATCCTAAGCGCCAAAGTGTCGGAGAGTGAGTGGCATTGATCGTTTCTGTCTGTATACTTTCAAAGCGCTGGTGTAAGTCTATAATTAATAACTGTGCCACCCCATTTGTGGTATCTGGATCAGCAGCGATAAGAGGGAGATGTTCGCCAGCACGAGGAAATGGTTATTACAGTGGGGATGTAAAGAGAATTTAGATTCAGCCAGGGAATACATTACAATGTTCGTATTTTTGCTTTGGAATTACGAGATAAAAACATTTCTGAATATAATCGGAAAAGATGCGAAACAAAGATGAAAATGGGGTCTCGGAAGAGTAAAAGGGCGCTGGGAAATAAAGAGTGGCATTTATGTGAGCTTTGTAACATGCAGGACGTTTCGGAGAGTTTAATGATAGCCTTCTTCAAGTTAATATGATTGTCGCTTAAACGAATATGTGTATCATTATAAAAAGTCCATAAAAGGAGATCATGCCATTAAGGTTATGAGTTTTCGTTGAACTCAGAAGGGATTCGCTTGGATTGTAAGCGCAATGTGTGGCTAAGCCATAAAGGTGAGGAAAAAGTAAAGTGAGTAACTATAAACCGGTTAGTCGGAATTGGTGGTAGGGAAAATCATGGGGATGATGATTAGGAATACAATAAAGGAGTACATTGGCAAAAATGGTATTCTGAAGGAGATGCAGCACCTCTCGCGAGCTGGATGTAGGAGATAATTTGATATTTGGATTTTGGCAAAACATTTGGCGCTGTTTGGCAAGAGAGCCTACAGTAGAGGCTCGAAGATGTTTGGATAATTTTTATTTACTTAAATGATATTAACAAAGGACAGAGGGCGTGATGTCTCTTTTAGGATGACTTGGAGAGGCTTCATGGAGATAGTCAGAAGAGCAGCAGCCGTCTTTTAATTCAATCGCAATTAAGACTAGATGAGGAGAGAGAATTGGTGGTTACGATCCAGGAAGAAATGAAGTTCTCGCTGGTATCCTCTCGATGGTTTATGGAACATTTGCTTCTTGACATAGAGTGGTCATCAATCCATTGTATAAGACAATGATCAGTCAGAACTTGGGGTACTGTCCAAGTATGGAGACTACGCTTAGTGAAAGCGGCTTGAAAAGATCCAATGACTGGTAACACGCCTATTGAGACCGATAAAAGGATGCCTGTCTGTGGAGGGACTTCGAATATGCTGTAACAGCGGTTGGTAATTTGGCGGGATATGAATAAGATTTGAATGAAAGAAGGCGAATATTTCGCGGTAATAAATAATGCTGGAATCAAAGGGCGTGAATTGAAACCAAGGGGGAAGAAAAGTAGACTGGATTGTTAGACATCTTCGTTTAACCAGAGAGATTGGCAATTGCCAAAGATTAGAATCATTGTAAGAAGTTGCCTCCATGGGTAGTTGAGTTCGATTGTTTGGGGAAATTCAAAGGCACGCTCGGAAAGAGGGAAATAAATTGGTATTTTCTTTGGTTTCTTTGCTCCAAGGCTTGGTCACAATGCTACTTATGTGCTTTATGCAAGTCTGCTTGGATTCATAATGTTCATGGTACTATGTTTTTACTGATAAGAGCGGTGGCCATCCTGGCCAACTGTTTGATACTTCCATGATTATTGAAAGACTCACATGATATTTGCAGAGATGTATCGAATCCTGGTACAATTGCCCTTAAGATATCGCTCGAAATCCATCACTCTTAAGTACTTCGGTAAGTTTTCGAAGCCTTCTTTTTGCAGATGACTGGCGTCGGCCGAGTCGTTTGTTTCTGCGGGCGAAGAATTAGTGGAGCCAGACTCGGGTCATTAATAACTATTTAGCCTTCACAATTCCTCTTGCTTCTGAGACAAATCGACGTTTTGGGGTATTTCGATTAGTACGCAACACGTATTTCAGTGCGTAGAATGTAACAAGTTCTTTCAGACAATAATAAATCATACGAAGTAATAGATAGTAAAAGTAAGAGAGCACGTGGCGGTTTAGAACATGAAACACGACAGACGGCGCTATCTGGCAGTGATGAATGGATCCCACTAAACGCATTTTGCAAACAGTTTTTACTCTCGAGTTCCCAAATTTTGGACCAACTCGGCGAGAAAAGACATTAAAACTGCACTATTTTTTGTGAATATTTTAAATCGAATTTGTACAAATGTTTCTATATACATTATTGGACGGCACTTTGGAGAAAGCTGAGAAAATTTAATACTGAAATGTTTCTGGTGGGTTGTAGACGGTGGTAGTCAATCATTGCAACTGAATATCGCATATTTCACCGAAATACAGATGCATGCATGCCTCATACTTTCAGCTCAGCCATTTCAAATATTTTTACAAACTTTTCCGAACTTTGATCTTTAATCTTAAGTGCATTTACAATTTTTTATTTTCGTTACCTTCGTGTATATCTCATCGGCACCACAACAAACTCGTTTTGACGTTAACAGTATGGAACTGTGGGAAGTGGGAATAGTCATTTACAGATTGAGAAGGCGTGTACCCTCAGTGGAATATACTCCCCTCTTATACGTGATGATAAATTATAAAATAGATGGAGCGCCAACGTAGCTATTTTTATTTAAAGATTAACCTGACATTATTAATCCTCACTAATCCATACCATTCTTACATTAATACGTACTAATCCACATTAATCCACGCAATCGTACATTAATATGCACTAATCCATATTAATCCACACCAATCATACATTAATACATACTAATCCACATTAATATACAATAATCTACACCAATCGTACATTAATACATGCTAATCCACGTTAATATACAATAATCCACACCTACTGAATTTTAATACAGCTTAATTCACATAAATTTTACATTAATCTACCTTATTTCACACCATTGCACATTAATCCACACAATCGTTCATCAATACGTACTAATCCATATTAATCCACATCAATCATACATTAATGCATACTAATCCACATTAATATACAGTAAGTCACACTTACTGAATTTTGATCCAGCTTAATTCCCCCCAATTTTACATTAATCTATCTTATTTCATGCCATTTGACACTAATTTCGCTTAGTATATATTTACATATTATATATTTCATATAAATTTAAAAATTTATATAAACCCAATTTATTTAAAACATTAATCATCCCTTAATATTCGATATTAATCTACATTAAAGCATAACATTTGTAACACTTATTAATCTGCATTAATCCCCAGATTAATAAGTATCAGCACTTGTAAGTTAATACTTATTAATCCACATTAATCCAGGTGAACGGCATATTAATCCAGCTTAATACACATCAATTGGACATTAATCTACCTTAATCAACACCATTTGTAAGGTAACACTTATTAATCCGCATTGATCCCCGGATTAATAAGTATCAACACTTGCAAATTAATACTTATTAATCCACATTAATCCAGGTCAACTGCATATTAATCCAGTTTAATACACATCAATTGGACATTAATCTATCTTTAATCAACACTATTGGGTATTAGTCTAGCTTAATCAATTTTTATATAAATTTTAAATGTATATGATCTTCTATAAATTCAACTTATTTAAACATTTAAAATTCAACGATTTAAAAATGTTAATCACACATTCATATTGGATATTAATCCGCATTAATCCACACTAGTCGAACATTAGTACTTATTAATCCACACCAACTGGATATTAATCCATCTTAATTCACATCAGTGGGACACTAATCTACTTTAATGGACACAATTGGGTACTAATATACCCTAATCAACATCATTGGACACTAATCTACCTTAATTAACAACGTTAATCTACCTTAATAAATATTTATAGATTTTATATAAATTTTAAAATTTATATGAACATATAATAAACGCAACATATTTTAAAAATATTAATCTATTCTTAATATTGGATATTAATCCACGTTAATCATCATTAATCCATACCAATCAAACGCTAATGCATATTATTCCACCTTAATCTACACTAATTGGATTTTAATCCATTTTTAATCCCATATAATCTACCTTAATCCGCATCATTTTGTTGTACGCTGTTTTGTCTCGTATTTTTAATACCGACCCTGACGTATTATAACACATTTTGTTTTAAAGATACACTACATGACCAAAAGTATTGGGACACAGATTAAATACAACTATATTAAATTCATCGAGCGATTGATTGCAGTATTTAATAATATCCAACCGTGGCATTCTTACAATGGAATTTCTATCGCTTCCAGCTGCCTGCTTTGGTGAGGGGCATCATCCCCCCCTGCTCTTTCTGCTGCCTCTCCACCACTGATGTCATTAGCGACGTGTGGCGAGCCACTGCTGACCACATACACCTGGATAATGAGATCCAGCAGGTCGTGTACTACACCGGCCTCTGGTCTTGTGCAGGATTTCTTTTGTGATGTAATTAAATCAAACTGCGCCCATCAATTATCCTCTCCGAATCGATTGATGTGAGGAATTTTTTCCTCTGTCATCTCTTTTAAGGCGGGTGATCTTGTTTGCGGTTCACAACTGACGCATGCTCCCCCCCCTCTCCCCTCAGATGCCGATTTCTGGCGATCTCGGGTAATGTACTAAACTTTGACGAGCTTCTAATTGTCTTTGGGTTGTGCTCTTGACGGCAGGTTTATCTTCCCTATTATTTTTCCTCTTCCGCATGTTGCCTTGGTAACTGCTCAATAGCCAGAGGCGGCGAAATGGTCCGTCTTTTACCTGCTAATTGGGTTTTCTCTGTGGCAAGTCATCTGTGCAGAGAGGTGCGATCTAAGTGAAAAACGAGTAGGATTTTCCCCTTTAGAAATTCCTCCTTCACACGTAGTTTAAATCTGCCCTTTTTTAATAGGCAGATGTGTTGAAAAAGCGCCATAATGTCATAAACATACACTATACTTTCAAAAGTAGTGTCATCCCTTGTGAAATAGGAGTGTCCCTATACTTTTTCGACAACAGTGTATGTGTGGATATTCTGGGGTTAAGAATACGTTGATGTGTGTGAGCTTAAACAGAATTCTTGGGTGTTTCCCTAACTAAGCTGCGTGTTATAATGAAGTAGTTGTTTATACACTGCCCTTCCAAAATATTAGAGAAGATATTTAACAGCAGGTTGGTATTAGGTAAAGGCGATCTATAAGTAAAATGGCTGATTGTTCAAAGAAGAGGGGGAAGAGGAGAGATTAGCATCTTGTAGAGGTCAAGCATGAAATCATCCTCCGCGCTCACTTACGAGACTGTTTTATTACGGATGCCGTAAAACTAATGGGTCGTTTAAGAGGTTTCCCAATGGGTGGTTATAATCCAAAGACAGGTGCGAGTGGTGACGTACCAGGAGAGGGAAATTGTGGAGATTTACGGTTTGTACTTAACTGGCATACCAAAATTACCTTCACCAACCGTTGCCATGGGAACGTCATTCGTTCATTAGTGAAGAAAGGAAGATGGACTTTCATTGGTTCCGAAGTTGCAGACAGTCCACCTAACCATATAACTAGCTTCTGGAAGTAAATATTTCATTCTTATGATCTCACTTCCGGCAGAAGGTAGTAACAGAAGCATCACTGGACGTTCTACAGGCTTGATCAGTTTGACACGCTAATCGTTTACGTCCATATACGTCACAGTTTTGCTGCAAAGTTTCGGAATGATTATTATCATTAAATGGACTTTGGCAATGGTGTGATCGTATATGCTGGAATGGAAGGATTGGAAAATGATCGAAAAAAAAGAGGCCAAATCTCAAATGGTATTTGAGAAATGGAAGGTTACTACGTTTTCAGAATTCCCCCCCCCCATTACTCGAATTTTGCCTATAAAATGGAGTCCAAAGATAACGTAAGAAAAGCGACTCCTTCGATTAAAATGGGTTTCTTGATAAACTTCTCCGTGGCTTCTCTAATTTCTTTTCCCTAAAATATTACGCGTCATTATGTATCGGGAGACCGCAGGGACGTTACGATAATCAGATCATAACCGTCATCAGAGAGGCACAACTAGCGGGGAGCGTAATATTTTGGGGTACGATTAAGTACCCTCTTTCCCAGTCTCTCACGATGCTCTAAGAAGTTATTATGTTGAAGCCACGAGGAGAAAACCCACTACGTTTAACCATCTTTTCATTTCTGCTAGTAAATACATTTCATAATGAAGACCGGTAAGGGCCGGACTAAATATTAAGGCATTAAGCGGTGATGGATGATCGAGACAAGGATTGCTGTAATGTGGAAATAACATCCTTCTCCACCAGTGATTTCTCCTCTGATACGGACCAGACTCGACGTAGTTATACAAGAGATATATATCCGGAAGACTTGATAAGAACATTATCACTCTTCTGTCTTTTCTGTCTCCCTCCACTCTTCCTTTCCCCTCTTCTGTCTCGCTGCTGTTTGCTTACTCCGAGAGATTACTTTATCGATTATAATATTACGATGCATTCTACTTTTTCCTCTCCTGGTGCGGGCCCTGTTAAAAGATGAACGCCACTATAAGGAAACAGAGACAATCATAAAAAACCTCTTAAGTCGATCCGCAACTCTATTTCTGACACAGGAGTTCTCCATTACCGGGATGAATAGCTGTTTTCACTGTCCTCCCATAGTACGGTTAATACTCGCAAGAGGTCGTTTCGTATGATCAATAAGAGGCATTGATTGTCTATGGGTTTTCTTCGCTGTGTGCGTTTGAAGCACAAAGTTACGCACAAATATCTTGGGGGAGAGAAAGAGAGAGATATTGGGAGCCCGCTAGAAAGAGGATATTATCACATCTTGATAAACTCCTCTTGGAGAATTTTATTCCACGTTTTATTGGAGTTTTTCCACATATAGAGAAGGAAATACTTGCCTTTTGCTTGCAGTCCTACTTCGATACGTTTATTTTGCAAACAGAAAAGGAACCTGTTGATACTGGTCGAAAGTGGCTGTTGATACAGGTGAAAAGGGACCTTTTGGGGTACAAGGTTGTAAACACTGATGAAGCTCACATACCTATTCTCGATAGTTGACAGGCTTCGATTGGCATTTTCATAAATCAGAGGTTTTCTTTGTAATTTTAAAAATTAAAGGAAGATATGACTTGCGGACGATCACATTTCATTACCTGTCAACCCCAATTAGTCTGAGAAGCATTTGATTTTATCGTTCCATTTTCCACTATATTTTTCGCCTTCTTTGTTCAGAGGAAGGAGTTCAAGGGTCGATAGAGTTAAACAAGAAACAGAAAAATCCCTGAAGTAACATCTTTCCGTGCATTTCGACAGGAAACGGAATCCAATTCAGTTAATTTTGTGCATCTCGCCAATTCTTTGGCAACAAATATCTCTAATTACAATATCGCTCTTCTTCGGTCTCTCACACAATGCGCACATACAACGCTACATAATTGGATGTGATTACAGAGTCCTCTTAATTAATTGGATTATTTTCAGAGAGAAGGCAGAGAGGCTTTATTTTTACAAATTAATTTAAGACTGAAGGTAGCCCTGGTTCTCTATACTGCACTTCTTGGGAAAGAGAAGATAACTCACAGTGAAATTTTTCTGTTCTAAGATATCCTCGATTTGTTATTCATAGATTTCGTTAAACTCTATTTCAGTATTTGGCTTCATCTATTTGTAGATATTTGCAGCTGATTGGCCGATTGT
Organism: Mastigoproctus giganteus; assembly: GCF_048544385.1. Classification (NCBI taxonomy): domain Eukaryota; kingdom Metazoa; phylum Arthropoda; class Arachnida; order Uropygi; family Thelyphonidae; genus Mastigoproctus; species Mastigoproctus giganteus. The sequence goes on from NC_143575.1 coordinate 18,429,362, forward strand.
ACCTTTTTAATTAATACTCTCCTTCTCATACTTGTTGGCTCTGACTTAAGCAGTTCTCTGTTATTGACAAGATGTTTAGCTGATCCACCACTAGATGGCTGTCGATGTGATTTCCACCCAACAGCTAAGTAATTTTGGTAAAACGATCACTACAGCTGAAGAACCCTTAAACTTCTTAATTCAATGATTTTCCACCAGGCGGCAGCAGTGATGATTCATATCTGTGCTGTCTATGAATTGGATCAACTGACATCACATAGAACAGACACTGAATATCTGCCAACTTCCTTTATTCAGAAAATATTCCTTGATGCACCACCAGATGGCAGCACTGAAAGAGGAAGTTCAAGATTCTGGCAACCATAATTGGTAGCAGTTGATGTCGTAGTTCATATATCTGCCGTCTGTAATTCAGTCAGCTGGGGATTAATTTATTCCCACCAGATGGCAGCAATAATTCTGTTGTAGTTCATATTTCCACAGCCTGTAATTGTGTAAGCCATTGATTCCCCACCAGATGGCAGCATTAGATATGACAGCTCATATTTCTCCTGTCTCTAATTGAATCGGCTGGCGATTCATTGATTCCCCACCAGATGGCAGCAGATGTGATAGTTCATATTTCTGCCATCTGTATTCGGGTCAGCTGGAGGTTCACCAATTCTCTCACCAGATGGCAGCAGTAGATGTAGTAGTTCCTAACCGTTTAACTGGATCTGCTGTGGATACAAATACAGAGGACCAGCCAATAGCACTCAAGTTCTGTAAATATTTCACTCAGGGAATATTCATTGATTCTCCACCAGATGGCAGCATCGGATATGATTCAAAAGAGAACTGGTTAAATGGCATTGGTGAAATAATCCTTAACTAACTTAAAACCGAACTTTGTTCCCAATTGAACAAGCACGGAGAGTAACAATGGAGAGTATTTATTTAAAGCAACCACACAAGGGCCGGTTCAGTGCGACTACCCTGTCACGGTTAAGGCAGTTTTCCAATTTGATTAACGTGTGTTTAACATTAAGCAACTATCCGAGCTGCCGGTCGAACAGGGACTGCTAATGAAATCAATCTACAGAGCCCTGATATGCATGTCTGAATATGTGCCACATTAAGCGTTCACTTAGTGTCAGATATAGGGGGCGTCACCGACACCTGCACGAGCTCTTGCACGGAGGGAGAGTGTGATGTAATGGTGTGATCGCTTTAATCTGTTCAGCTGGTCATTAAAAGCAGAGAAATATGTGTTTCTAAAAGCACTTCGAGTAGAATAATATGGCGCTAATTCAATTGAACCAAAGTACACGAATAGCGTTCAATAAGCTTCCTTCTGGGAAGCATTCGAAAGGCGAATGCTTCTCGTGTGTCTGTGAAAGCTTTTTCTGTTATCCGTCTTTGAAATTTATATCAGAGTTATCCATAAAAGAGAAAAAATCATGAAATGAATGATTATTTTGACAGTTTTCCTTTTCAAAACCACCCAGCAAATCACCACGAATTCAATATTTAAAAATCACCTTCTTATATATATTTCCTGACACGAAATAAGCGGTTTCCTAGCAACAAATGTTGCTAGGAAACCAACGCGATAATGTAAAACTTGTCAGTTTCACGTTACCATGACTACGATATAAATGAACCGCGTATTATGATATCTACAACGAAAGTTCTGACGTAAGCAACTTAAACAGTTCCTCGTTTTTCCGCAAGGGGCGCTGAATTTGAGTGGAGAAATGAATTAAATTTATTAAACCCATCTAAGAAAAATGGAATCATTAAAATATTAATGATTATTTTGACAGTTTTCCTATTCAAAACCACCTAGCAAATATTTAAAAAGCACTTATATATTTCCTGACGAGAAAAAGCGGTTTCCTAGCAACAAATGTTGCTAGGAAACTACCGAGGTAATGTAAAACTTGTCAGTTTCGCGTTACCATGACTACCACACAAATGAACTGCGTATTATTATGATATCTACAACCAATATTCTGAGGTAAGAAACTTAAACAGTTCCTAATTTTTCCGCAAGGGGCGCTGAATTTGAGTGGAGAATAAAATTAAATTTGTTAAACCCGTCCAAGAAAAAGTAATCATTAAAATGTTAATGATTATTTTGACAGTTTTCATTTTCAAAACCACCCACGTTGGTTTCCTAGCAACAGGAAAACAGTTCCTTGTTTTTCCGCAAGGGGCTCTGAATTTGAATAGGAAAACTGTCAAAATTTTTGTTGCTAGGAAACCAACACGATAATGTAAAACTTGTCAGTTTCGCGTTACCATGACTACGACACAAATAGACTATGTACGATGATATCTACAACGAATGTTCTGACGTAAACAACTTAAACAGTTCCTCGTTTTTCCACAAGGGGCGCTGAATTTGAGTGGGGAAATGAATTAAAATTGATAAACTCGTCCAAGAAAAAGGAATCATTAAAAATAACAATCAGAACGACACAAATATTGTACAGAGATAAACAAGTTTTGAAAAGTTTGACCAGACCTCCAGGTGGCACTGATGATCATCGACTTCTTCCGCAGTGTCAAAGTCTATAGACTGCTAAGGAAGCTTCGGTGTCCTTCCAGCTGTGTGTGAATGATCGTTTGTTAGCTGTCCACGGTTTTATAGGCAAACAGATGTCGAGACAAGGGGGCCCCGAAATGTTGGATATCTCACGTCTTAGCGGAAGTATGGAGACAATAGATGGCGTTTATAACTACATTTGATAAACTTATAACGGCCTTAAAACTATTTAGCAAAGGTGCGAGAGTTACAGGAGCAATTTAATTACCTACATTGTTCATATGACGAGATTATCTCAGAGCTCCATTAAATATGCTAATTAACGGAGCAAGAGTGGACGCTTTAAAAGATAGTGGAGAGAAAGAGAGTCAGGATGTTCCCAGCTGTGTCATTAAACCTTAATGGACAATGCAGTTGTTGTAATGAAAACTTCTACAAATACTTTGGGGGAGGTCAAAAGGTCGTAATAAAACACGCGTCCCTTTAAATACTTCGAAAAGAACTTAATGAACAATGGCGGACTACGTGGATGCTTTTCTTCGATTATTTAAAAAGAAAGAGAAAAATCTCATTAGATTTTTTAGATATTGCTACTTAGTAACATGAACTCTCGAAATTGTCAACGCAACGATTATTTCGTTTTGAGCCACCTGCTGGCAATTGTGGGTTTCAGGGTTTATTTTAAAATAATCAAAAAAATCTTTTGTGTAATTTTTCTATGTGACCATTTGCGCCACCTGCTGGCAATCGACACCAAGATATCTGGATTCGAGAGTTCACGTTTTTCTAAGAGATCTATTCTAATTTTTCGATGCGAAGATTACTTCCCTTGCGCCACCTGTCGGCAACCGGTAACACGAACTCTGGGTTCGAGATTTCGCGTTACTGAATTATCGATGGAGCCATTTAAAGGTAGTTTCTAAGAAATGTTTTCCGAAATTAGCCCGTGCGAAGACTTGTTTCCTTTCTGCCACCTGTCGGCAATTAATCAAACCTCGACAAACATTTTTAACTTGGAGCCGTTCTTTATTTTCGTGTTTACAAATCCCGAATGGTTAGAAGAGAAAAACAAAGAGAAAGAAGGAAAAAATTGCGAAGTTTTCCACGGATCACTGGGGAGTGGCTAGTGGCTCGTGCATTTGCTTGTCGACTAACGTGTTTATGAGCTACGCCCGCTACATTAACAACCATTACCAAAGAACCGTATGACATTAGGAGTTGACGGAGAAAGATGCTGCTAATGGAGTTTGGAGGGGTGGGGGAGGAGATTGACGCAGATGGAACGGCTGGTGTCTCGAAATGGTCAGACGATGAGATGTCATCAACAAGAAAAATTTATGATTCTCTTATGCATGCATTTTCTTGTTTTTTTTTTCGAGCGTGTTTTGATATTGAGTTTCCTGCGCGTGAAACCTCAGTGTATTTAACAGCAAGATCCCCGATGGATGGAGACAGATCTCCTCTTGCCAGTAATAATCGCGACGTAGACGAAAGAAAGAAGAAGGAGAGCTGTCCTGGCTTGATAGTTTAAAATTTGAATGAAGCGGTTATTATGTGAAAAGTGTCAATGACAGAAAGCGGATCTCACAATATATACGGGCACTTTATGGAGTGCCCATCCTCAGCTCTGTCTCTCTTTGAATGGTTTCAATGCCCTGTGGTTAAAAACATTTCACTACTCCCTTTTTTCTATAGTGAAAATGACGCCGTCTCTCCACCCTCAGATGTGAGTGAATGTAACAAGTGGAGTCCCTCAGGGATCAGCCTTCGGACCTTTTTTTATCTTCCTATATGATACAGATGAGGGAATACTGGGAAGGCTGTCATAGTTCTATCGACTTCAAGGTTAAGAGGATTAAAGAGCAGCGTGCCGCCCTTTCATTCCTCTTTTTAATCGCAAAATGTTGAAAAAGTTGCCTGCAAGGTGGCTGTGGCTGAGAGTTTGGAAAAGTTCAAGGAAGAAGTGGATAGGCGCTTTTTTACGACGTTAGAGTTTTATTTTTTGGAAGATTCAGTATACGTTCGTTAGCCGTGGTCCAGTGTTAAGCGAACACGACCACAAGTGAGGAGGTTCCAGGTTTGAACTTGTACGATGCCACAAAACTGTTCTGGCCTCCGCCGTCTACACAATATGTGAAATTGATTTATTTTTGACGCCATTTTTTAAGACATGCTAATGTAACGAATTTGAATCGTTGTAACACCACCGGCTGTGATCTTAGTGCTGCGCATTACCTGTCATGTATCTTGATCAGCCCAACTGCTAAATGTAATCCTCAGGGAGTGTTCAACTTAACCCTTACAAATTCATCACACAAACTGCCTGTAAATAAGCCTTTGTCTCACTTCCTGGTCTGCCGTAATTGATTAGCGGACTACGGTCGACTCGTTCTGTCGGAGTAACGTCTTGAGAAAGAAACATCTGTACTTAATGTTAAGAGGCTGCTGAGATTCTCTTTTCTCAAAAACTATCCGCGGACGACTTATTGCTGTTATGGACAGAGCATGCGCGTTACGCTTTTTGGATTTAAAGGGACAAGCCTAATCTCATGGACGATTTTAAGGGGCAGCCTGAAAAGGAAAGGCGAGGTAATCAAATTATCGAACTGGTTGCGCCATCTATTCTAATCCTTAGGTTGCGCGAAATGTTAAATCCAAAAGTTGCCGGTAGGCGGCGCCACGTGTCATCCGTTACATTTCAATACATAGTGGCGCCACCTGTGGTCACATTTCTGTACTATAATAATCTTGAATTAATCCAAGACCGTGTGAGGAGGGACTGTCCAAAAAGCAGATTATTTTCTGCTTTTTGGACAAAGTTGTCCGGACATTAATGGTACTGCAATATATGTATACTAAGTTAGCAAAAGTAAGGGAGTACTAAATTGGTAATATATTTTCCAGCCAGGGGTATTGAAAACCGGCAAGAATAAACAGAACTATCTCTGAATGCTGCTTAACTGGATTGTAGCGAAGGGATTTATGTCTTAAGATATGCTTGGTAAGTTTAAGGACGGAAAAGAATTCGCCTCATAATAATGCTCGAAATTCGTAGCAAAGGGTGATCAATAAAGAAGGAATTCTGGCCGGCAATTCATCATTTGGTGCTGTTGCTTCAGATTTCCGCGTTGCATATTTTCTCGTAAAAATAGGCGTTCTCAAACTTTTCTGTTGCCATGCCAACGGCAAAGCATCGAATGAAATAAATCCTTCCTTGATCCATACGCTGACAAGTTACGCGTTTGTTCTCATTTCGGGTTTCTCTGGAAATGCGTTATTAAAAATTCTTGTCACTCAGCCGATGTCTCCGAATATTAATATCGCATCCGACCTCTGCGTATGAATGCTATCGCGTGCAAATAGTTTGGGCTCGTTTAAGGAATGCGACTTTCTGCGAGGGAAATTGGAGATGGAAAATTAGCAACACCCGTTGATCAGTAAGTGTTACAATGAATGATTTGGGAATATTAAATCGAGGTGTTCGATGTTGCTGAGTCGAGAGAATACACCACCTTTGGAAAAGTACCCACAGATCGAGCATTAAAATCCATTATGTTGCCACGAGTCAACCCCCCACCGCTATAATTGTGGAGATTCTATTCTTGGTAAAGGCCAACAACGAGGTGTGATGTCGGATCATTTTGTTGGCGTTGTTGTAACTGGCCACTTTAGAGCAGCTCCAAATTCATCGCCAGAAAGAACGAAGTCCAAATTTATCGTCAAATAGAATGAAGTCAAGGTCCATTGTCAAATTGAACGACTCCCAGATTCATCGCCAATTAGAGAGAAATCCAAATTCATCCCCCGATGAGAACGAAGCCAAGATTCATCGTAAAAGAGAATTATGTCCACTTTTATTGTCAACTAGAAAGAAGTCCAGAGTTATTTTGAATTGAACGAAGTCCAGAACAGGATCAGTTCAAGTGATGTAGTCGCACACGAAAAATTCGCCTCCACTTAAGTGCCCGTTTCTCTGTTGCCACAGAGAAACGGGCACTTAAGTTGTTGGAGGGATGGTACGGCATTCTTCGTTGTCTCCAGAATCTGTTCATAGACTAAAACGGGACTCATTGGACAACAGCACTGTACCCCCATTTGTCAGGGCTCCAAGTCACATGTTCATGGTACCAGTTTTAACGACCTCCGCGGTGGTTAGTGGTTAATGGGAGACAAACCACTGGCTTCTTGGCGTAGAGGCCATTGGAATTGAATTTTGTTAACTCAGTCCGGTTGGATATGTTTTCGCCTGTGGCAGCAGCAATCTCGAGAGAAAGTTGATGACAGGACATCGTAGGGTTCTATCCTGCTGTTAGAGCCAGACAGCGGTCTGTTCTAGTTGACGTAGCCTTCTTGCAACCTTGGCCAGTTTCTCTTGTAATGGTTTCTGTCTTCTGAAACTGATTCCATATTGCCGAGACGACACTGAGTGACTCATTAAGCCAAAGTGCCACCTTTGCCTGCGACTTTCGGGGTTCAAGTCCTTCAACTGCCAGCCATCTTTAAAAAATTATCTGAACGACGTTGACTTACCATCCTGAGTACTGGAGATGTGGCTGTCCCACTGAGAAAACCAAAAAAAATGGGAACGAAGTGATGTGGTGGCAAACCGTGTTTTTATAGACATGGATAATTTGCATAATGTGGTCTCTTTATGGTGGTAGATCGATTTCTATTGGATACTCGGAATTTGCACGCCAGGATGCCTATGATTTCAAATATTCGCCTTCAGCGACAGTGTTCACAATAAAATTTTCAAGAAAAACATCTTGTTCTGTTAATTTTGACGACCAGTGTATGTCTATAAACAAGTATACATATAAAAATTTCAATTTCCATCCAAAACACTTAATCCTTTGATATGTCCTCTTCCAAGACGACAGGAAACCATCCTACCATCAGAGTGATCCTTTGTAGGACCCAAGATCTTCAATCAGACCATCTACAATTAACCACTGTAATAATCTAATATAATTTAAGATGTCTATATAAAGATGTCTTGTCAACCATTATATATATTCATTTTATTGCCTTCACCGTATGGAAACTGAATGTCAAAATCTTAAAGTGTTCAGAGAAAGGCAACCCCAACTCCTATAAAGAAGAAAACGATATAACCAAACGCATCTACCAATTTTAATCGTTGGAGGAGGGGGAGGGAACCAAAATCCATTGAGATTATCTGATAATTTGGAGATCACAAAGCACCATGAACAATAACAATATGGACGAATCCACTGAGACAATAAGAATTTATACAATTTGTGCACTGGAAAGTCAATAAGAAGGCATGGAGATCCACTGGAGATTTCCCATCATTATCCGTGGCCCACTTAAGTGATCTCGGAAGCCACCCTGCTACAATTTTTGGCCCTAAATTATTTGGAATCATTTTAATTTCGGGATAGTTGAACTAGTTCTTCACTAGAACTTTCGCTAGGAAACAGTTCCGTGAACCTGTTCCTAGAGATAAAATCGAATAAAAATTAACAGGTTCGTGGACATGGCACAATTAATCGAGCCATCTGCTGAAATTGGTCTTAAGTGTGGTTTATCTTTCTATGCGGCCGTTATTTTATTGGCGCTTGTCTAAAAAGGGCCGGAGCGTTGCCCATCCGTGAAACAAGGGCTTTGAAATGTTTAATTAGCCCGGACATATTAAACGAATGCTCGCGAACAGGACAGGAGGGGTAATTACTTTTAAAAGAGCTCCCCGCGAAGTTTGCCTCCAAATAAGGTTTCTGGTCAGTGTGACAGATGAACACCGCAACAACCCGCGTAAGCGGAAAGAAAATCACGCGCTACAAAATCTAATCTATTGTTATCCGCGCGCGCGTCCTCTGCAGCGAACGCCCTCAAAAAAAGCGTTAAAATTTTCAGGCGATCTCCGGGTGATTGATGCTTGGGAGTGATGAGGAAGAAACGAGGCATTCATCAACACCTCCGAGGGGTGTTCATTAGCCGGAGAAAGAAAGCGACGCCGATGTGTGCGATAGGGAAGTACAAGTGACGGCATCCTCTTAAAGGGGAAGTCCAAATAGATCGTCTGCCTACCGGAAACAGAGACAAGGATCCGGTCGGATCTTCGGCCGAGAGACGACCTCTAATTGGAGAGGAAGAAGATTGGGAGTTGAGCTTTACCGTTGAGAAACTTTGGAAGAGACCATCAGGGGCCCCCCCTTAAAATTCAAAGAGACGCTGGAGATTGTTAAGGTGCAGCTGAAGGGGTCTCAGAAAAAGAATAGAGGGACAGTGCTGAGCGTAATCGAGACATCGTAATCGATTATAGCAAATCATTCGACGATTCTGATTATACTGTACTCATATCATTCAAATATGGAAAAGCGTTCTATCATATCATTCGAGATTTCGTAATCGAATGATTTTCCATAATCGAATGAATATCTCTTGATTAGTGACACCATCAAATTATTTAATTCGGTTATATCAATCTGATTATCGAAATCTCTCAATTACTGGTCATCCGATTATGGAAGTTATTCGATAATGACAAATCATTCAATTATCACAAATCATTCGATCGTGGAAATCATTCGATTATGGATATCGTTCCTTATGGAATTCATTCAATAATGACAAATCATTAAATTATGAAATTCATTCGATAATGATAAATCAATCAATTATGACAGATAATTCTATTATTGAATGCATTCGACAGTGATGAATCATGAAATTATGAAAAATCGTTGGATTATGGAAATTCATGGATTACAAAAACCATTCGATAATGACAATAATTCAATTATCACAAATCATGGGATCATGGAAATCATTTGATTAGGGAAATTATTCAATTATTACAAATCATTTGATCATGGAAATCATTCAATAATCACAAATCATTCGATCATGGAAATCATTCATTTATCACAAATCATTCGATAATGACAAATAATTCAATTATCACAAATCATGTGATCATGGGAATTATTTGATTATGGAAATTATTGAATTATTACAAATCATTCGATCATGGAAATCATTCAATAATCACAAATCATTCGATCATGGAAATCATTCAATTATCACAAATCATTCGATAATGACAAATCATTCAATTTGATCAATGAGATCATGGAAATCATTTGATTATGGAAATTATTCAATTATCACAAATCATTCGATCATGGAAATCATTTGATTATGGAAATTATTCAATTATCACAAATCATTCGATCATGGAAATCATTCAGTAATCACAAATCATTCGATCACGGAAATCATTCAATTATCACAAAATCATTCGATCATGGAAATTACTCGATTATGAAAATCACTCAATAATGACAAATTTTTTCATTATCGAATTCATTCGACAATTAGAAATTATTAAATTATGACAAATCATTCGATTATGGAAATCATTCGATTATATAAATCATTAAATTATGGGGAATCATTTGATTATGTAAATTATTCGATTATAACAAATCATTGGATTATGGAAATCATTCACAATTCCTCTCTGACTTTTCTTTTCTTTTCATTGCGTTTTCTTTCCCAGTGGTTCATATTTTGCTCCAACTGGATCTTTAAGAAAATTCGTCTTATTTTCGTCCACCAGACGAGCAGGTGAGGGTAGGTATACTAATGCACACTTTAGGGGGGTCTTCACGCTATCAGCTAGGATTCTTTTTCGCTACACATTTCGTTTTCCTTTTCTTTCTTTCCTCCTTCGACCCGGCTTCTTTCCTTCTTCTTAAGCAGACCTTTCATTGCGTCTTCATGCTGCAAGCACGAGAGTGTGGAAGTTGCTCGTGTGTAAATTCCAACATTAACTAAGTTTTAATTATCTCTTCACGTCCCATTGAGTTTTCCCCGGTAAAAAATCGCCGTCCAAAATTAGTGGCAAATTCTAATGGCGGTAAATATATTTAGCGAAATTTATCTCGTCCATTTAAAACTCCTCAAATGACTTTTCTTTTCACTCCTTTTTTTGGTTGTTAGTTCAAGAACTAAGCGAAATACCTCACGCGTGTTTTCTCTCCACTTAATCCCTTAAAAGAAAAAAAATATATATCAGTGGAGAGACGTTGGCCAAATTCTTAGGCATATTCGTTTGCAACAATACGTTCTGAAGATTGCATTAATCTTTTGGATCTTGGCCTCCCTCCGTAATCCTCGTGAATATTCTTCCGCGCACTGACAACAGACATTTGGTATTTTCGAATGAATATTCTGATAAACGTCTGACATCCGGTAAACAGACGACGCTTAATGAACCCCTTTCTCAAACATCCCCATCACCGATGATGATACTAATCCTGCAAGGCAATGTACACAAATTAATTAGGCCCTCCCACGGTCACTCTCTCTTACAGTTAGTGCAGCTCCTGTAGGACAACGTTGGCTCATACCATCGCAACGTAGATGGGCAATGTATTGATTGGACAGGATCATCGAACGAGCTGCTTTTGAAATATTTTGAGGAAAATATTCATAATTCTCCAGTGTCCGTCAGTCTTTCCTTTCGCCCTGCTTTTGATGATGCCAAGTGAGAATTTTGTTACTTAGAGAGAGAAATGTTGATCGATCTTAGATTTCCGACTATTAAAGGAGATATTTGTAACATTCTGGCCTTAAGACTGCCGAAATCAACGATTTTGGCATTTATCGGCATCATCATTCCCAACATGCACTGCGTGATATACCTGAGAATGGGTACAAGGACATTTATGACTATTCACTCCGGTTAAATGGGCAAAATTCCGAGAAATAATTGCAGAAACAAAGTGAACCGACAAAACTATCGAAACGCATCATGCGAACGCGAAGACAGACGGACGGATATTGCAGATTTATATAAAATTGATTTTTTTTTTCACATTGCTTACAATATTGCTCATTAAATAAACTTTACTTTTGTTTCTGTTTAATTTCAATTATTATTACGTCACCGATTATTAATTATTATTCTCAGAATCGTAAATAGTTGTCGTCTGGATGTCAACGACCGCCCCCTGCAGTCTCCGAACAGATTTGCGTTGCTCCCGCGAAACAAAGTCAACCGGTCCCCAATTCTCGACCGAACTTTGAATCGCTTGGACTGAATAAAAAAATGCAAATACAAGCGGAAGGGTGATTTAGAGAAACAGAAAGAGAGAGAGAAAGAAAAAAGGGCCGGCGACGAATTTGAAAAATCTCTTTCAGTTAAAAATCCTCGGCCGGAAGTCGGTGTGTGCATTTGTGTGAATGCGAAATCAATGGGGAGGCGGCGAATGCCACGAGGGAGGACGACGCCCACATTTCACACCGCCGATCCAAAATCGTTTCATTAAAGATTTGCGGGGAACATCAGCCCGATTATTAAGCGATCTGGGTTGCAAATTGGAACCGGGCAAAGCTGTGACACACATTTTTGATGACTCGTGCACACGATGGCATCCCCATCCCGACAATTCCGCGAATACAAACGAATATTTTATAACGGTTTGCGCGCGACAAAACACTGCCATCTGAATTGCAAAACATTCGGCAAACTGATGTAATGAATCGCCACAGACGAAACTGAAATAAGAAATATTCGAGATTCCCCCCCCCCCCCTTACCCGACTTTCTCCAAGAAAACTCAGTGTGGCCGCAAGCGCGAAGAAATTTGTCTCACAACGATAAATCCCCACAGATAAGTCCCATTTATTAAAAGTAGCTGACGTCTTCTCAGATCTCTGGATTCCTTTAATGTATTTTCTTGGACACTTTCGTAAATCATCGCCTAAGAAAAAGGGCCGGGATTTGAAACTAAAGAATTTCTTAATATTAAAACCGAACAAAATCGAAGGCGGGAAAACTATTTCCCTAAAATGGATTCTGGAAAAAAAATTATCCGTTGATTTTTCGTCTTGTTGTCATGGCAACACACCGCGGTCAGTTGTGCATTCCAAGAAGTTGTGTATTTGCGGATAATCAACAATCCACGAATTGAAAATATATTGTTTAAGTTATGCGACTGTTGTCATGGCAACAGAAGACGAGATCAGTTGCAGTGGGTTTTGAAAAGTTGCTCAGTTCTGGATAATCAACGATCTAGCTGCTTGCAAATACAATTCAGAAGTATCACTGTTAGAAATACATTGTTTAAGCTTTGTTGCCATGACTGTTGTCATGGCAACAAAGCACGAGCTCAGTTGAAGTATATTTGAGAACGCATCAATTATGAACTATATATTGTAGAAGATATGAACTGCTGTCATGGTAACAAAGCACGAGCTCAGTTGCAGTATATTTCACAATCTTTCATTTATGAACTGTTGTCATGGCAACAATTACACATTTCCGGATAATCAACAATTCAGAAGTATAACTGTTGGGAACTGTTGTCATGGTAACAAAGCACGAGCTCAGTTGAAGTATATTTCAGAACGCATCAATTATGAACTGTACATTGTTTAAGTTATGAACTGCTGTCATTGTAACAAACCAAGAGCTCAGTTGCAGTATATTTCACAATGTTTCATTTATGAACTGTTGTCATGCCAACAAAGCACGAGTTCAGTTGAAGTATATTTCACAAATGTTACAATCATGAATTGCTAACTGTTATATAATAATAAGTATAAGTGTTGGAAATACTTTTTTAAAGTTATGAACTGTTGTTATGGCAACAAAACACGAGCTCAGTTGCAGTATATTTCAGAACGCTTCAATTTTGAATTGTCATGGCAACAAATCGAGAATTGAGTTCCAGTATATTTCACTACGCTTCAGTTATGAATTGTTGTCATGGCAACGACTCAGGCGCCCATTTGCTGTATATTTCACAAAAGAAAACGGAGCGGTTGTGGGTGATCAACAATCCAGAAGTTCAGCTGTTGCAAATCATTGTTTTGCTTAACAATTACTGTCATGGCAACAGAATTCACGGTCACTTTGTACGCTGAACGGAAGTCAGGCAGTTTAAAATGAACAATAGACAAGGCTAATTGTTGTCGATATGAAATCACATTGTTTATTTAATTATTATGACGTAACAATGCTTTACATTAGCAGCAGGAATAAACCGTTATTGCGCTTGTTTTTTTTTTCGAGAAGGATCGGTTGCGATGATGAAACCAGAATCTTTTTGTATTTAGTTAATTAATTGTTTCTCTTTCTGTAAGCCTCCTTAAAGAGGAGGAGAATTACTTTTAATAATTAAAGAAAGGAGAAAAGACTCTCGGGTGACGTACTCTGCCATCCGTCATATTTAAACGCTACAGACCGGATAATATTATTAACAGACCAAAATTTTAATCATTTTTAGGTTGGATCTCGTTGAAGGCACCAACACGCGCCTAAAAAACAAAGCACAATATTAATCAATGAGAATTACGGATGTCCTATTTACAGTTGAATGGATTCCTCTTCAGTCAGCTAAGAGGTTTAAGCACAGCTTAGGTAAATGAGAGAATTTTAAGTACTTTTCGTTAATTACTCTCATTAATTAGTGTAATTAGTGTCAGCAAATTAGTTATCTCGGAGATGTTTGAATACAAAATCGATTTTCGGGGGAATTTTCACGTCGCCTTTTTTTCCCCCTGTTTGAACAGACGACGCCTTCAACTGTTTCCTCACTAAACAATAGAAATCTGTTGCGCAACACCCTTTCAATTATTTAATTACGCTAATTATTGGTCCCTTTAGACTGCCGTGTGGACACTTTTGCAACCGACCATTGTTGCAGATACAAACGCTAAAGTGTCACTTTGTTCGGCTGCTCCAGTATTGCGACGTTTGTTGTCATGGAAGCAGACGCGCGAGGTCAATTGTTGTAGTTGATTTCATTTCCCGCCAATGTAAATGGATAAAGCAGTCGGTGGAGGGAGGAGAACTCCACTCGCCCGGTTTGTTTGCTTCCAAAAATCTCCCAAAAGCAATAAATATTCCAAAGTTTGTAGGCTGGCGCGGACAGAGGGGGGGGATGACCCCTCTTAGTCTTTCGGGAAATGTAATTAAACTGTGTAGACAACGTTCTTACACGCCTTACTTGCCTCTCGATCCAACAGACTTGAAGAATGACGTCACAGTTGAAAGGCGTTAGCTAGTTAAGAAGGACATTCCATTGTTGTCGTCCGTTACAGGGGATCAATACCTTAACGATTGTTACGCTGACAGGTGACAAGACAAGGAGATGGGAAACTATTTCGGACTTTTTTGCACGAACGGAGAAGGGTGGTTTGGGTAGATATTGAGTTCGTTTCCTAGGATACGAAGTGTATAACGCGGAATATTAGTTTTTATTATTGAAACGCGAACCATTTATTCTAATTAGAGAAGTGGGTGTTCTCTTTGGGTTTATTAAATGTCGTGTTATGCGAAGATAACTCTCCCAAGGGGGCAGGGGAGGGCACTGGGCAAGATTTAAAACTTTGTTATCACCGAGCTCGCTATAAAATCTTCCGAAAAATTTATGGAGGGTAAACAACATTTATTATGCGAAATATTTTTGATGTTGCGTGTAGGGCCGGCGATTCGGGAAATTTAGAGTTGGCGGGGGTAATTTGTGGTGGCTTTCTTTAATTGCCCGTCTGTTTAGCTGAGAAATATTAAGCAATCCGGGATATATATATCGGAAGAATTATTCAAATAAGGATCAATTGCTGCTTCGGTTTGGAGAATTAATGCGGGATTCAAAGGATCCCCTAACAGATGCGCCATTTCTAATACTGATCGCTATTTCGGTTGATTTTCCTGACGCTAATAATCCTATGAAGCAGTTTAAGACGAGAGGTGATATGTACTTGTGCTGCCATCTAGCGGGAAGAGACTTAATCCCCGAATTCCTACCTAATATATTTTATGGAATAATATGAAACACGAACGGATCCCCTGAAGTGGGCAGTAGAGGTGATTGCCTCCACCACGATCAGTACCTCGATGCCGATCTTGTTTTAATTTTAAGGCGGTGTATGCGATCTCCTTAAAGGGATTATGGGCATTCATTTATCGTTTGCAAATTTCACTTTGGCCAACCGATTTCTAGCTGCTTCGCTCTTCAATTGCTTTTCCTTCTATGTTCTTTTCCCCTCAACCCTCTTCTCTTACGTACCACGCGGAGAAGTCCATCTTTCAAGTTCTTCCAAGTGCATAAATCAAGAGTCATTCGCGCTACGCTTATCAGAGATGACAGCAGACAAGGTGGGGGTTGGACTCTGGCTGACAGGAGCCATCTGTAATGGGATGGGGAGAAACGATGCTCTTTGCTTAACCTACTTTCCTTATTTTATGTGGTCGATCTTTGCTTTTTTTTATTCATTTCTTCGATTCTCCACTGAAAGAAATTGAGGAAGACGATACCAACTCTGTTTTCCCAAGAGAAACTTTTGAATGTTTCAATTGCCTTGTTAGAGAGAGAGAGAGATCTCCAAAACTGAAATCGTTCAGAAAGTTTTTTCGATAAATTTCTACCGAATTTCCATCTTAAACAAAGTTTTTTGATCGGTTCATGATCAAAAGACACCCTACCAACTTTCACGAATAACCATCCGTTAAAACCCACAAACCTTTGGATTTATTTATGGAATCCAAACCTAAGGAACTTAAATTTTAAGGATTTAAATTTTAATTTCTTTACTCTCCATCAAGCGGTCCCCTCATTAGTCTAATACGACTATACATCGATCTCTCCCTTCTACTCAAAATGATTTTAATTCTCCAATTTTAGTCTCTAGATTTTCACCAGATGGCGCTCCTATTAGTCTAATTAGAATATTCAGCGACCATTCTCTCACTTCACTTTGTCTTAATTATGTTTAAGGTTTTTTAATTTTCTAGTTTCAGTTCCTCAGATTTCCAGCAGATGGCGCTTCTGCATGACAGCCATTTTTTTTTTTTATTTTGGATTTGCCAAGGCAACAGAAAGTCCAGCCAGATGAAATTTCTCAATTTATAACTATATTTAAAATTATAATTATTGCGTAATTATTTTTTTTAATAATCGCCATTCTTGCTCAAAAAACTCTTTTAGTTCTTATTTGTTCTTCCAGATGGCGCTTCCATAAAATATTAATGATTTAATTTTATCCCACTTAAACAATATACACTATTGGTTTTAATTCTTATTAGAATACATCGATCAATTCCTCCCTACTCTACCCCCCCTCCCCCACTTTAAAAATTATTTTTATGAATTTCGTTTTTTAGTACTTTGGTTTTGCGTTAGATGGCGCTAGGACGCAACGGAAATTTCACTGTGAAATAAAAAACTGCAAATACGAAACTATATTTAAAATTACCGATGATAAATGCGTATTATGATTAGCGTGCCATTACTTGCAGGAATAATGGGGTGGCTAATTAGCAGGGCCGTTTCGGTTACTAAGCTGCTTCGAGATATTTACATTTGCATAAAATGCCGAGTGAGCAACACTCACCCTAATGAAGTCGCTTTGAAATATATTCACAATAACACGCACACAGATACCAACAAACACGTACAGACATTGGCTGGGTTTATTTTCTTGCACTATCAGTCACAACTGCTAATCAAATTTCGTGGGTTAATTACATTTTCTCATTAAATATAATGCCCGATGTCATTAGGCGTAATGATTTGCAGAAAACACACACAAATCCTGTTTTCATTACCCGAGCTGGATTATGGCCAATGAGATTAACAATGTCTCAGATAGTTGGAGTGGAAAGTTGATTCGCTTGGTGCTTGCTGGCGCCCCTTTCCCCATAAACAGTGCTCCTAATTCCTTTTCATAAATGGATGGATGCCGCGAGGATTATAATTGCTGTGATTGGATACACCGTTTGATCCTTATGAGTTGCTCTTCTCAATTGATTCTGGACGAAACGGAAATTTTAATCTTTTTAAAACCATTAAGGCGTGCAGTTAACGTCTTTGCTAAATGCTACATTATTTTTGAATAGTCAGTGTAGATATAACTTTATCCCATCGTATTTTGGACGAAATATCGAATAAACTCGCTTTTATTACTCTCTGTTTCTATAATCATCCACCAGATGGCGCTGTACGCAAAAGTGGCAGTTCCCCCTCTCCCCCCGAAATGTGAAATTTTAATATTTGGAAATCATTATAGTTTAAATCGTACTAATTTAATGGCGTATCTTTATTTTTTAATAGGCAGTGTAGATTTAATAGGCTGAGAATTTGTTAATTATAATTTGTGTATTCTCCACTAGATGGCACTGTGCACATGCATCGTAATTGTGCACTTTAATCTTCGAAAACATTGGAGCTTGAAAGGAACGCCTTTATTTTTTAGCAGGCAGTGTACATATAACAACTCTCCTTGACTATATTATCGTGTTTTAATTCTGGTAATCTTTCGTAATATTTAAGAAATCCTTTTAAATTATGTCTAATTTCGTTAAATTTCTATAATCGTCCACTAGGTGGCAGTGTATACAGTGTCTTTTGTGAAGGGTAAATTTTGATCTTTTAATTGCAAAAATGCATTTTCTTGAACTTTATTTCATTTGCAAAGTGCACAATCCTATTTTGATAAAACAGAGTTCGTGGAGGGTGGTTGAAAGAGAAAGGTGTTTCACAAGCGTCTCGCTTGGGTTCGTTTAGATTGATGTAGAAATATCGCTCTCTTGACAGATGATACATAGCACGTGAAAACATCATCTTCAGACGATAGCAGATACTTTCTTCCCACAGTTTTTCAACTACAGGGGCAAAAAAGAAAGGAAGACTTAAGTGTGATACATGATAGCATACAGCAGATCTCACACCGATAAAAAAAATATTATTGGTGAGGCTAATACAGACAGGTATTTGCAGACGAATAGTGCTCCATACAGCACACGTCCAAGTTGCCAACCGAAGCACATTTCTGTATCGCATTTAACAAGGCATACGTCAAATCATGCTACACGTCACACTGCATACGTCCAAAGTCGTATTCCACATGCAGCCTAAGTTTACTGGATAAGAAACAATTCTTGCACGTCACACTCATATTTCTACACGTCATGCCCATATTTTGATGCGTGGTACTCATAGTTCGATATGACGTATTCGTATTTTGATATTTTGATGTGAATCATATTACTTTGACCCATCATAACATTTCGACTTATATATCATATTCGGAAGACTCATATTGCGATACGTATGCATATTTTGCTGTGAATATATAGATCCCAATGTGGGTCAAAATACAGATCACATCAAAATACATGCATATTTTGATGTGACTTTTATTTTGATACGTCGTGTTCATATTTTGACTTATACTTATGCTACTCATACAGGCTCACAATCATAGGATTCACATTAACATACGTTACAATTACATGATTCATATTATGATACGTCATAATTATATTTTGACTCATGTAATACGTCATAATTGTATTTTGACTCATGTAATACGTCATAATTATATGTCTACTAATATAATACATAATAATCATATTTTTCTGTGAATCATATTTAGATACGTCTTAATCATATTTCGATGTGCCCCATTTTTTGAGCCATTATGACCATAGTTTGATTTCACTTATATTTTGATAGGTTATACACAAATTTTTATGTCCCCATGTTTTGATTTAATTCATATCCTGATACGTCATACTGATATTTTGACTTATGTTTTGTTGTGATTCATATTATGACATATCACAATCATATGATCATCATTATAACGTGTCAGAGTTTTATCACTCATAATATGATTCTTCATAATCATATTTTGACTCATAATGATATTTGAATGTCTCATTTTGACTCATCGTGATCATAGTTTGATGGGACTCATATTGTGATAGTTTATATGCATATAAAATCATCATGAACATAGTTTGATGGGGCTCATATTTTGATGGCGAATAGGCATAATTTGAAATGTTTTGAAGTCACTCATATATTAATAGTCGTTCTCATGTTTTGACTGATATTTTGAAGTGATTCATATATCGATAGTTGTTTTTGTGTTTTGACATATTTTGATGTGTCATACTATGACACGACGCAATCGTATGATTAATATTATGATATATCAAAATCATATGACTCATATTATGATATCCCATAATTATATTTTGACTCATAATGATATTTGAATGTGTCTCATATATTGATTGATCATTTGTTTGATGTGACTCATTATTTTGATATGTTATACATATATTTCGATACGTCATACAAATATTTTGGCATGACTCATATGTTGATATTAATTCTTATATATTGGCTTATTTTTTGATGTGACTCATCCTATAACACGTCATAATCACATGATTAATATCATTACATGAGTCAAAAATCATACGACTCATAGTATGATTCGTCATAATCACGTTTTGACTCATATTTTGATATGTAATCGTTATATTTGAATGTCTCATATTTTGACTTATCACGATCACAGTTTAACGCGGCTCATATTTTGATAGATAATACGCATATTTTGACGTGACTCATTTTATACGTCATATAGCACAAGCTTGAGGAATAACAGGTCTATTGCAGTGTCTTATGCTACATCGCATGAATCCACACATCGTGACACACGTGGCGCGTCACGTGCTTCACACTGTATTTCATGTTTCGTGATTCATTTTGTGCAAAATTTAAAAGGTACCAGAAGAGTTAACAGAACGGTTGGGGTGGACGCAATAAACATCTTTAAAAGTGTCTCTTATCGAAAAAGGAAAAAACATAAATAATATTGATGTGGCCATCTTTTTATCGGGTCGACGCATTCTCTTTCCATCCAAACGACATATTTCCAATTGCTGTTGGCCGACAACCGTTTTGCTGATAGGCAGTAAAGGGGGCCCTCAGACTCGATTTTATTAACTGTTCTTAAAGCGTCCCTATTTAAATGACGACTGATGGACATTTTATACACAAAGTACCTTATTACGAATTCCTTTGCAGACGACACATTTTATTTGAAATGGCAGTCGTGACATTAGCTGGCCCGTTCATCTATGCAGCGTCTTCTGCGAGCCATCTTTAGAGAGAATTTGAATGTCATGATATGTTTCATCATTTTAGGAAATCTTTTTGCTCCTTTTCGATTTAAGTTGTCGAGTTTTGTGGGCCGAATTTGTGGGCCAAATATTAGCAATTGCATTTATACTTATTTTATTATACAGAAACCTCCCTGACAATTTTTCTTATGAAGGAGGCTCTTTAGAAAGTAAGAAAAAAAGGAAAATTGGACATCCAAGAGAAACAGAGAAAGTTTAATTTAGATGTAAAAATACAGAAGGGAATAGCTTTTTTTTTAAATTTACTTTTCTCTTATATAGACACTTCTCTGAATGGTATCAACAGGATACGAACTGTTCAATAGTAATTAATGCCATCAGAGATAGAGATACCACATTTTGAATGACTGATCTCCTTCCCCCTCATTTTGCAGATATGGCCACTGAGCGACTTCTTGTTTTTCCCAAATCAGAAGGAACACTGCAAGGAAATTTTACACAAAATTTTGACTACAGTCTTTAAAAGAACACCTGGCTGTTCTCACTATGTAAACACGAGGAGTAAACGACCAGCAGTATATTTTACAACTACGCCCCCTGGTGGCTGACGTATATCAATAGAAAAAAATGAAAAACGACAGATTTGAACACTTAAATGACTCCACAGTTTTATGTAGGTTTTTATCCAAACTTTAAGTAGTAATGATGATATAACTGTGTCTGTGGTCGACGCATGCTCACTGTTCAATACAAAGACGGCTGTCTGCGCGCACTCACAGTCAGTGCTTAGAAGCCATCGTTACTAGATTGCCGCTTATTTTTATTATCGGATTAGTGTCAGGGCCGGGTGAAAGGCAGATTAGAGACATCTAAGAAGGGTTCACTCTTCTCTCTCTCCTATTATTCACGTAGCTGTAAGGTTTTATCAATCGTGTTGGTTATGAGGGCAGCGATTTGTATAGGGAGGTTGCAGAAATAACTTTTCAATTGCTGTTGACATGCCGAATGTGGATTTTTATCATTTTATCTCCGTGATCGAATCGATATTGCGCAAGAGGAGGGAGGGAGGGAGTCTCTTTAACAATGCAGCCAGCGATCCGGAGTTTTTGTAAACAATGAAAGTTCAATCAATCTTTCTGCACGAGTCGCATCGCTTTGCTGAATGCCAAGATGGTGATTAAAAGCCTGTTAACATATGGCCACGAATAAACAACATCGACAGATGATGTTATCGAACTTGGCTGCCAAAGCGAGTTTTGTTGCCCAATTATTACGGCTGGATGGGCCATTCAGCTGCGGATATTGTTGCAAACGCATTACAGCCAAAAAAAGAAGAAAAATAAATAAGCAAAATTCCAGGAGAGCTGTTTTCTGGCTTGCAGCTAACGAGCAAAAAGGAGGTGGGGGGAGGGAGGGATCTTCACTCTGTTTAAAGAGTTGAATGAATGGATGATGGAATTCCGGTGAAATCTTAAAAATACAGTTTCATTATTCACGGAAATTACCCGCATTATTTTCTTCATCTCTTCTCCCCTTCTTCCATATTTCTTTCTGTTGCCCTCTCTCTCTATCTGTCATTCTCCATTTCTTCTGCTTTTCATACTATCTCACGGTATCTTCTTCTCTCTTTATGTATTTATTTCTTTCTCTCTCTGTGTGCTTTTCTCTCTTTTCTATCTCGCTTCCTCTATTTTCCTCTTTCTTTCTTTCTCCTCCTCCATTTTTCGGTCTCTCTCTCTCTCTTTGAATTCTTTATATCCGCTTCTCTATTTCTTTCAATCTTCCGTTCATTTTTCTCTTTCTCTCGGTCGACCTTGCCTCTTATCTTTCTCTCACTTTAGTTTTTCCCTTTCTCATGACATCTTTTCCTGTTAATTTCCTTTTCTATTCCCTTTCTTCCAATTTCTCTTCTTTTTGGTCTCTCTTTATTTCACTTTATCTTTCTTTCTTTTTTTCTGAATTAATTTCTTTGTTTTCTTTCTTTCTTTCCTTCTTTATTTATTTCTCTTCCTTTGCCTTTCACTCTTGATTTCTTTTTTTCTTTCATTATTTCATCGATTTTTCTTTTTTCCAGTTTTTTTCCTTTATTTCTTTATCGCTTTCTCTTTTCTTGTTTTTAATTCAAATTTTCTCACTCTCTCTCTCCTTCCTCTTTCCATTTCTCCCATTTTCCATTTTCTTTCTCTCCTTTTCTCTCTCGCTTTCGCGTTCTATCTCATTCTCTTTCTTTCACTTTAATTTTTATTTCTCGGTCTCTTCCCCCCTCCCCAGAATTTTCTTGTCGCTATCTCTGCCCTAGTCAGTTTAATACCCCTTTTCGCTTTGTCTCCCTTTTTGTTGCTTTCTCCATATATTTACTTGATTATCGGTCCATTTTTCTTTTTCCAATGATTTCCTCCACCTCTCTCTACTAGTTCTCATAATACAATGTGAGTTGAAAAACTACATCCTTCATCTTTTACAGAAACCAATCTCTCCAGATTTCAGAAAACTACACCCGTAATCTCTAAAAGTACCCAATCTCTTCAGACATCAGGAAATCCACATCCCTCATCCCATACAGAACCCAATCTCATCTGTCCAACGTCAGGGAAAACTACGTGCTCATCTCTATCATAACCCAATCTCTTCCAACATCAGGAAAACTACATCCCACAATTGTACAGAACTCATTCTCTTCCAGAACCCATTCTCTTCCGACATCAGGAAAACTATCATCTCGCTCAGAATTCAATCTCGTCCGTCAGGGAGACTACATGCCCATCTCTATCAGAACCCAATCTCTTCCGACATTAGGAAAATTATCATCTATCCCAGAATCCAATCTCTTCCAACATCAGGAAATTACATCCCTCATCTCACACAGAACCAAATCTCTTCAAAAATCGGGAAAAACTACATCCCGCATTTCTTAGAGAACACAATCTCTTCTAACATCAGGATAAGTATATTCCTCATTTCTTCCAGAATCAAACATCTTCCAACATCAGGAAACCTATATCCTCTTTCAGAACCCAATCTCTTCCAACATAGGAAAACTAACATCTCTCCGAGAACCCAATCTCATCTCTATCTCCCTCATCTCATACAGAATCCCATTTCTTTCAACATCAGGTCAACTAATCCCTCATCTCATACAGAACCAAATCTCTTCCAACATCAGGAAAACTATTCCTCATCTCTACCAGAACCCAATCTCCTCCAACATCAGGAAAACTACATCCCAAATTTCTTACAGAACTCAATCTCTTCCAGAACACAATCTCTTCCGGCATCAGGAAAAGTACATCCCTTATCTGATCAGAACCTAATCTCCTCCAACAACAGGAAAATTACATCCACCATTTCTTACAGAACCCCATCTCTTCTAACATCAGGAAAAGTACATTCCTCATCTCATACAGAACCCAATCTTTTTCCAACATCAGGACAACTACATCTCTCAACTCATACAGAACCAAATCTCTTCCAACATCAGGAAAACAACATCCCTCATCTCTTCCAGAACCCAATCTCATCTACATCAGGAAAACTACATCTCTCATCTCTTCCAGAACCCAATCTCCTTCTACATCAGTAAAACTAAACTCATCGATAACGAATCCCATATTTTTTTTCTCCCTTCACAATCTTAGAGAGAAAAAACATCATATCGAACTGAATGTTTTATGATAAAACTACAGAGATGTTCGAACGTACATCTCAGAGCAAAAACATCACACACAAACACTCTGAAGAAGGGGATGCCTAATAATCTCCGAAACGTCTACGAATTTAAAATATTTTTTTTTTGTTAGCGCGTATCTCCGGGTTCTTTTAACGAGTTAAACCCACATATGGAATGATAAAGTACCCAACAAAATATTTAATAAATCAAGGTTCTTTGAAATAATGCTGCAGTTGGTTAAAAGCAATTAAGTTCAAGCAGATCTGGTCTAAATGATCCAGTGAAAAACGCTTTGAATCGCTGAACTTTAAATTGTCATTTTGCTGAAAATATATGAGCCTTTCCGAAATGAAAAAATACCCAGTAAGAGAGCGAAAGAGAGAGAAATTGGAGTCCCTAATAAACTTATCAAAGTTTGTCAAAACTTTTCGCCTATGATTGATGATTAAATCAGGCAAAATCGTGTTAGGTGGGAGAGAGAATTTACCCGGAGAAATTTCTCTGTGACAAATGCTTATTAAGTTCTTTTCCCAACGCATTCTAGTCGGGTCGAAGGATGGAGAACGGCTGGATAAATTGGAGCAGCAGTTGCTCATTGCGGCAATTATTCGACCACGTAGTTCAACAGGGAGCATCCGCTGAAAGGGTGAATCTCCCTTCCTTCTTTACTGTCTGCATGCACCACAACAGGTTGGAATGTGTAACACATCATCGTGTGAAAAGATTCGGTCTTCTCCTTTCTCACAACAGAGAAGTAAAATCATCTCTAGCTTCGTTGCGCATGCTCAAATTTACGAATCTATGGTCCATTCTGGTGGAAATGGAGTTGCCTCGTGGAAGGATGGCTTTGGAATTTCTGGCCCACCACTTTTCCACGAATTTTCACAATCGGTAATCATAGACAAGTTCGTGTTTACCTGGGATGAAACATTGATGCGCAACTTCATCTTTCGCGCTCACAATCAAACTGAACAATCACAATCCGACTGAAATCCATTCTGCACAATGACAGTCACGCTGAACTCTGTTTTTCAAACTTACAAAACGTCTAAGCTCATCGATCACAATCAACATCCGACTAAGGTCTATCCTTCACAATCACATTGAACTTTATCTGCACAATCACAGTCCGAATAAACTCCATCATTCCCAATCAGAATCGGATGGAAGCTATTCTTTACAATCACATTGAACTCCATCTATCACAATCAGAATCCAACTGAAAAACTACGTACTTCTTACACAATCAAAATTAGATTGAATTCCATCCTTTACAATCAGAACGAGACTGAATTCCATACTTCAAAATCAGAAATGGAGAGAGCTCTGTCCCTCACAATCACAATCAAACTCAGCTCCATTGCAATGACAATCAAATTGAACTTCATCTTCACAATCACAATCCGAATAAACTTCATCTGAAGTAGTAAATCAGACGGAACTCAATTCTTCACAATCACAATTAGATTGACCTGTATCTTTCACAATCACTGAAATTGAACTTCATCCTTCACAATCACTACAAGATTGAATCCCATTCTTCACAATCAGAATCGGATGGAATCCTATCCGTCACAATCATGTCGTTCTGAACTGTCCTTCTCAATCACAATTAGATTGAACGTTATCCTTCACAAGTAAAATCCGACTAAACTCCCATCTTCACCATCACGACCCGACTAAGCTCCATCATTCATATTATCCTTCACAATTCTAGTCAGACTGAACTCCACCCTTCACAATTAGAACCAGAACGAACTCTATCCTTCACAATCACAATCAGAATAAACTTCATTCTGCACAATCAATCAATCAGGTAGACTGCATTCTTCACAATCGCAGTTAGACTGAGTTCTATCATTCACAATCAGAATCAGACAAAACTCCATCATTCACACTGTTCTTACAATTCCAGTCAGACCGAACTCTGCCCTTAACGATCAGAATGAACTCTATTCTTCACAATCACAATCAGAACAAACTTCATTCTGCACAATCAATCACACCAAATTCAATTATGCCTAATCAATCAGACAGAACTCCATTCTTCACAACCTGAGTTATATCCTTCACAATCAGAATCTGTTTAGACTGAGTTATATCCTTCACAATCAGAATCCGTCTAAACTCCATCCTTCACAATCAGAATCTGTCTAAACCTCCATCCTTCACAATAAGAATCTGCCTAAAGATCCATCCTTCACAATCAGAATCTGTCTAAAGCTCCATCCTTCACAATCAGAATCTGTCTAAAGCTCCATCCTTCACAATCCATCCGACAAGCTCCATCCAACAATCTCCATCATTAATATTCAAAATCCAAGTAAAGTCTAACCATCAAAAATCACAACCAGACTGAACATTATCTTTCATGATCAGAACCAGACTAAACTGTATGCCCCACAAAGAAAATAGTCTATCTAACTGGATTTTAAGACC
The DNA here is from genome assembly GCF_048544385.1 of Mastigoproctus giganteus. NCBI lineage: Eukaryota > Metazoa > Arthropoda > Arachnida > Uropygi > Thelyphonidae > Mastigoproctus > Mastigoproctus giganteus. Next base: position 18,455,914 of record NC_143575.1, read on the forward strand.
AACAGTATCTTTATTACTATTAATTATAACCGCCATCTTAGCTACGTAATGTAAAGAAAGGATCTTCAAAGCGTGGTTTATTAATTTCCAGAAATTTTACACGTTTAGAAAAAGCTTTTGCTTCCCATGCAATGGAAATAAAGATTTTCATCAGGTATTTACAACGTTGTGTCCCAAAACCAAACAGACTATTTCTACAAGGATGCAATCTATTTTTTCTTTTGCACCTAGACATCAACGCCATCTATGGAGTTTTGACGTGTGACAGGAACATCGCCTTAATTTACAGCAAACGAGAATGGATCGATTGTAAGCGCCGGTCAGACGCATTCGTTTCCATTCTTACGAAAACTTTTAATTGGACAAATCAACGAAATGAGCAGAGGATTAAACATGACTTCTTTGTTGGGCACTTTCTTGCCTTACTTCCTTAATATGCGTACTTTGGTGTCGTCCCTATTGGGGGCGCAATTGTTGATCTGTTAACGAGAATGCACAGTTGGTACCACAGCTGGATTAGTCTGATGCTAAACACAGTCCTTTTTATTCCAAAGAGAACCTTCTGATTTTTTAATGCTCATTAAACATCGCGAAATAGTTTGTGAACTGCAGACATCGCCAATTAATTTCGTCTGCCTTCCATTAATTGGTTCGCTGACTCTGACATCCAACAAATCTTTTGATAAATAGCAGTTTCAGACACGTCACCAGGACATCGTCCAACTCGGGTTTCAAATTAAAATCCTTCATAAATCTCGCTATTTATTTAGCGCTAATAGCGAATAAAACTCGACGTTTAAAAAATACATAAAAAAAATTCCTAGAGCTAGTTCGCAACTAAAAATATCAGAGCTATAGGGTTTCTAATAAATTTGTAAGTTAGTGTATATATGTACATCAAACTATCTTTAATAGAGAAAGAAATATGCCATTTTTTACAGATTACAATATGTAGTCTTTCACTCTTCTCACAAAGCGCACATAGCGAGTATTCGAATAACAAATATATCTGAAGCCCTCGTAGCAGCACAGTGGCTACGCCATTTTTTTCAAGAGAGAAGGCAGAGGTTCGATTCCCGGGTTATCTGCTTTGGTTAAGTCAAAGCACGCCCTTACCTTATATGATTTTAAAAAGACGACGACTGGGGGAGAATATAGAACACGAAGCGCCCTCTGTTGCGTGAGCATCGAACTATCTCCTGCTAATAATTAAACGACAAACTGTCAGAATTCTCTTGCTCTTGAGTATATCGTATCTAAATTTTCTGAATATATCCATCCCATCAAGCGCACTCTTTTAAAATTTTAAATGGGGTTCTATTTGTATATAAACCACCAGACATGAGTAAAACATCTAATTTTCTACAAATTACACTCGATAAAAAAGAGAAGACATTCGAAGAACTTAAGTATATCGAAAGACCCCTTTCTGTGCACTTAAGAATATAGCAGACATTAAGTTCTGATGCAGGATATTTATCAAAACGCATTTCTTGTAATTGGTGGTTTCCAGCAAGAGGTATTATTAACCTCTCTCTCTCTTCTCTCTTTCTGTTTTTAAGAAAAATATAATGTCTTAAGATCGATGCAAACATTCAGAACTTCTTAATAACCAAACGAATCCACAGACCGTAGATCACTATTCAAATTCGTTTTAAAAATACAGGAAACAGAAGGAGAATGATGCAGACAGCGCCACCTGTTGAGTGATCCTCGAACTACGTCCCTGCTAACAATTAAGAGATAAATGTTGTCAGAATTCTCTCGAAAATTAGTAGATTTTTCCTCAGAAACACCTTAATAGCTGTTTCCTTTCATCTTTTGAGATAAGGGGTTTGAAAGAAAAAAATAGGGGGGGGCGGTAAATGTAGGAAAGCGATGCCATGCCTTATGTAATTATGAAAGATATGATTCTCTCATGTTTCACACACACCCTAACCGTATTACTCTGGAGACTGGCTGAAATAACAGAGATAGTTGAGACTTAATGAGCTACTTTGAATCTTCTCTCTCTCAGCGTGATTGTAAATAGAACTAATTTGTTTTTAATTATTTCAGACAAGAGGGAATGAAAACATTGGAGCAGTGAGAATACATTAAGATAAGTTTCGGCGATTAACGTAAGATGCGGAATGCTATTAAAGTCTCGCGCAGTAAACTGGGGGACTTTGTTGTGGTTACCCCGCGTAGAGAGAGAGAGAGAGAAGCGCGACCCATTAAGACAACATCGTGTACCAAGGAATTTCTTAAGAAAATTCAGAATTGCCCACTATTTCTGAGCGTATTTTAAAAACAAAAAAAATAAAGGTTGACAAAAATGTCATCCAGCTGGATAAAAAACTGTACATCGACACCTCAGAGCCTTAGTCACCTTTTAACACGAACTAAAAACTCGTCTCCGGATGAGTGTCGAATTTTTCGATAAAATCGCCAGACCCAGAGGGGAGAGATTTCTCAATATTCACAACCATATTAGCAATGGAAAAGTCATAAATAGTTATCCCTCAACTCCACCCCCTCCCTCAATAGGAGAAATCATCCCCACGAATAACCGGACTTCCCAGGTATCCTCCAGCATCCTCACCACACTCTGTCCTCAAAAAGTGGGCTGCCGCCTCTTTTGATTCAACAGTAGCAGCCTCACCTGGTTACCATAGAAACAGAAGCCAACAGCGGAACCATTTGATCTCTCAGTTACCATCCCCATTGCTTATCCCAGCTACAACTTAGTAGAGATTAATATTCCTTGCCCACCTCTTCTAAGACTTCAAGGACGCTTGCCTTTGAGACGATGTTTACATCTTTTGGTTCGTATTCAGTCGAACGCTGCATCCGAAACCAAAGCTTCTGTTTTTATCTATATTTTGTGAAGCTTAGCTGGGATCCAGGTTAAGTAGATAAAACTGTTCTCTATAATGGAATCTCTGTGAATGGAACAGGTGGAGAAAATCTTTGGCCCATCTCTTGTTTCAAAGATAATGTCTCGCGATTTGAACATCTCCTTTATTCGGAAACACTTAATACCTCATTGGAAATAGGAAAACACCGAAGTCTGATAACTTCGAAAGAACGGAATTAAAAAAAAAATGGGAGAGAAGATAGACAAAGAGCTGGAGAGAGAGATAGTGCGTAATAAAGATGCCATTATCCCAATAACCGCTTCCTCAGTGGCTAACAATTTCCCAGAGTTGTATTAAGAAATAGGAAAGTGAGTTTAGCTCAAATGTTATCATAATCACAATTGTGAGAATAATGTTCAGCTCGCAAATGTCTTCCCGGGATAAGAATTCGCTAAGGTGTTATTTGCTCACTTTTTTTTTTTTTTCCTGTAATTTCTAGTTTTTTTTCCTGGTAGTAATTACGTTATCTGGAATGGCTATTTTGAGCGGGAAAAAAGCGCACTTTTTTTGTAGATTTCAGTGGTATCACGTGGGCGAACAATGAGGAATTAAGTAACAATGGAAACGGTTTATTTAAAAATGTACATCGCGTTTATGAACAGCCTTTATTCAAAAACGAATTGTTGCAATATATATTTTTTTAAAATAAATGATTTTATTAGTATGAAATTGGCAATAGAAAAATGTACATGATAATATTGTTACGTCATTTAAAAATGTCACGTGATTAGCAACAATTAAAATCAGCAGGCGCGATATGTTAACAACAATACAATAATTAGACACGTGCTTGTAACTTAGCAACAATACTAAGGACGCGCGCAGTTGTTAACATTACAATAATTAGACACGCGCCTGTAACAGCAACAGTACTAAGCACGCGAGCGGTTATGTTAATAATTAATAATAATAATTAATAATTAGACACGCGCTTGTAACCTAGCAACAGTACTAAGCACGCGCACGGTTGTTAATAACAATACAATAATTAGACTCGCGCGTGTAACCAACAGTACTAAGCAAGCGGGCGGTTATGTTAACAACAATACAATAAATAGAACGCGCTTGTAACTTAGCAACAGCACTAAGCTGGCACGTGGTTCTTTTAACAACAATATAGTAATTAGACACGCGTTTGAAACTTGGCAGTTATGTTAACAACAATACAAAAATCAGACATACGCATCGAACTTAGCAACAGTATTAAGCGCGCGGTTATGTTAACAACAATACAATAATTAGACGTGCTCAGTACTGTTGCTAAGTTACAAGCGCTTGTATTGTGTTGTTGTTATAACCGCGCGTTTTTAGTATTGTTGCTAAGTAACAAGCGCGCGGTTATGTTAACAACAATACAATACAAGCGCTTGTAACTTAGCAACAGTACTAAGCACGCAGTTATGTTAACAACAATACAATAATTTGACACGTACTTGTTGCTTAGCAACAGTACTAAAACGCGCGTAGTTATGTTAACAAAAACACAATACAAGCGTTTGTAACTTAGCAACACTACTAAGAAACGTGCATGGTTGTGTTAAAAACAATACAATAGGCACGCGCTTGTAACTTAGCGACAGTACTAAGCACGCGCTCGGTTATGTTAACAACACAATAATTAGACACGCATAATTGTAATAATTTTAACAGCAACAATTTTTTTCAAATTATTTTATTAGCATCACCCAGAATTTCTTCTATATACCCATTTATGTAATGTGTTTGTAAATTGCGTGTATTCTCTGGTCGATTTGCTTGTTTTGCTGGACGAAAAAATCCCAGTTTGTAGGGGAAAATAATCCTTGCTATCTACGCCTGAGACCGACTAACTCAGCCACTGAGTGAAAAATTCCCTTAAAGTTCTTCGCGTGATGAACAGGATTCGAACCGGAGCCTTTTCCACTGGGTGTGTGGAGGACGGTGACGTGCCACTGTGCCACTGCGCGAGACTGTAACTTAGCAACAGTACTAAGCACGCGCGCGGTTATATTAACAACAATACAATAATTAGACACGCGCTTGTAGCTTTGCAACAGTACTATGCACGCGCGCAGTTATGTTCACAACAATACTGTAGTGAAGTGCGCGTTTATTTCAGTTGCAACAATAGCAGCACGAGACTTGCGCTGCGATTTCAAACGAAATTGACATTTATTGCTAATAAAAGTTTTTCATTGAACTGTTATTAGTGGAAATTCATGCCATTTTTGAGTGTTTTTTGAACGTAAATTCTTATGAAACTTTTATGTTGGGCTGTAAAAAAAGAAATGCGTTCTTCTCTTCTGTTTTTGAAGTGATTAGAAAGGGAATTGTGGGGAAAAAAGAACCTGTTTTGAATATCCTGTTGAAGAAAGAGCCCTGAGGAGTCATCATCACCTACTTTCTTTGCTCTTTGTGTAAGGCAAAGTGAAGTAAGAAGGTATTGTTTAGACGGCTTCTGTTGAGGGCAGTTTCCAGTCAGGATATGATGATTAGCGGAAATCGATGGGCACCCGTCATTTACACTCGCGATCCTAAAAAAAGACGCGCCGTCTAGTAGTTGGAGTTTCGGTATAAAACTTGAGAGAGAGAGAGAGAGAGAGAGAGAGAGAGAGAGAGAGAGAGAGAGAGAGAGAGAGAGAGAGAGAATTTTTGCATGTAAGACGATTCAGCCGATGCAAAAATGTTTTCCATGCAAAGTTATCAGCGGGAGAATTCTTTTCATTTCAAGCCCCTTATAGGATTAAGATTAAGAAAGTTTTGAAGTTTCTTATTTTTTACCTCAACAAAATTTCTTTCTGAGAATGAAACATTCCGAAACTTTTCTAATTTCATCTTTCTCCGCCAGATGTCTTCAGGGTTTTATTAATTAGATCTCCCGACAAGAAAAGAAATATTGCGCTAATCCATTAATCATATTAACTTACCACGCGGTCAGCAGTAAATCCGATGGGGGGTGTTACGCCTTCCAGGATGAGGAGAAAGCGCCTTCAGGAGCACCACCTTGGCCCACGCGACCAATGATTTCATTCATCTGCGTGTTTGGTTGCACTCATCGGTTTCTGCAGCATTGCGTCTCCACACCGGGATCCTTCTGAGAGAGGGAAGATGGCCACTTTACAATTTCCAACCTCAATCATTTTCTAACCGTTCCATTCATTCTCTCTTCTTGCATCTTCTTTCTATTTATGTCTGTTTCTTTCTTTTTCACCATATTTCTGTCTCTGGATTTCTCTTTCTATGAATCCTTTGTCTCCTCTCTCTCTCCGTTACTTCCTCTTCCCATGTCTTTTTTGCTTTCGCTTTCTGTCTTTCTCTTTGTTTGCTCTTTCTGCCTCTTATTTTTGCTTTTTCTTTCTCTCTCTGTGATTTTCCGTTTCTCATTTGTCCTATCTCTCTTTTTCTTCATGTTTCCTTCTCTCTCCATTTTTCTTTCTTTAAAATATCACTATCCTTTTCTTGATCTCACTCTTTCCGTCTTTCTCTTCGTTCCCTTTCTCTCTTCTTGCTTCTTCTTGTTTCGGTCTCTCTGTGTTTCTCTTTCGTTATATTTCCGTTTTTCTCAATTTCTCTATCTGTTGTTTCTCTCACACTTTTATTTATTCTTTTAGTTACTGTTTTCTTTCTGTCTCGCTTTGGCTTTCTCTTTCTGTCTCTCTTTCTCTATTCTTTCTTCCTGTTTCTGTCTGTCTGTCTCCCTCTATGCTTTTTTCTTCTTTCTGTCTCTATATATGTTTCTCTTTTCTATCAGTCTTTTAATTCCTCTTTCTTTCTGTTTCTCTTCTTGCTTTTTTTTCTATCCATCTCTGTGTTTCCTTGTTTCTTTTTCTTTCTGTCTCTCTCTCCTTCTGTTTCTTTTGTTTCTCTTCCTCTCTCTGTGTATCTCTGTTTTCTTTAAGTCTCTGTTTCTTCATTCTGTCTCTCTCTCTCTGCCGTTTTTTCCCTTATCTTTCGTTTGTAGCTTTTTCTCTTCCTTATCTATCTTTATTAACACAAAATTAATTCCTTACGAAAGGCGCTGTGAATAGACCGATGATCAGGCTCAGGCACACGAAGTTATCGTGTTTGGTGATAAGGCCCTCGTAAGTGGCCCGCGTGTGAATCAAACACCACTTCGCTGTCTCAAAGCTCGAATTCCCACAATACACCACGAATATTTGTTTCTTGTTTCCTGACGCGATATTAGAGGGCGCTGCAGTTGTGGGAAGATAAAACCAACTTTTAATAAGCGAATGTGGGATTTCAGTCGTGTTGATGCAGACGATAAAATTTATGCGTTGTTGAGGCAACCGAATAGTCGGGCAGAAGACGATGCGAGTAAATAGCGCAAAATGGTCCGTGGATGGAAGGCGGCAGCGGAAAACGAACGTAAAAGGGGAGGGGGGGGGGGGTTGAAGGAATCTCCCGCCACGATAACAAGACTAATACTGGTCTACGAACGGCACTCGGAGAATATGCAAAGTCGACCAACTTTCTGCGATCGATTCAAGGCGGTGACGAGAAGAGAAGAGAAGAATATTCGGCTTTTCATCCCGCAGAATAGTGAAAGCAGCATAGTGAAAGCAGCCTCAGAACACACCTCTTGGGACATCGTAATTCCTGCGTGAGGTGTGCGCTGGTTTCGCTGGTAGGGAACATCCGACGGGCAGCACGAATCTAGCGAAGTGCTTCTCTCGTTAATTAATCGAGTTCGAGTGCATCGGATGCGAATGTTTAATGTGCAGACGACCGAGTCCTTCGTAATGAGGGCCCGTGAAGTAATTAGGGCCCAGACTTCTAAACATCTAATTTGGTACTTCAACTCATGCCTAATTTGGTCACGGCGTCTTCTCCTCCAACTCTCTTTCTCTCTTTTCCACCACTTCATTTCTGTTACACAACCTTCATCCCTGCCTCTTTATTTCCCTCTTTCCAGCCTCATCCAATCTCTCTCTCTCTCTCTCTCTTGCTCGTGTCGTTCTTCCCTCACTCTGTTACCACCTTACACTGTTCCTCTTTATGATCTTTTTCTTTCATCTCTCTTATTTATTTTTCTCCTCCCTTCTCAAACCTTTTATTCCTCTCTCTCTCCCCCTGCTACTTTTATTATTACCGTATTTCCCTATGTATAAGACGCACCTCTTTTCGAAAAATTTGGGGTCAAAAAACTGGGTGGGTCTTATACAGTGGTTATAGATTTTTTACTTGCATTTCCCGCTTTTTCGCGCTTGGTTTCTTTGCGCTCATTGTTTCGCACTTGTTACCCGTATATCAGGTTACGTTTTGCCACGTTCTGCCCAGAAATGGCTCAGAAAAGATTTTCGTACAGTGCTGAATTCAAGTTATGAGGAGTTGTACGAATTTTATGATGAATAAAACTTGAGTTCAATAACTTTATGTAATACATTTTTTTCAAATTTCGGGCCCCGAAATTAAGGTGCGTCTTATACATGGGGAAATACGGTATTCCTCCTTGCTCTCCGTCTCTCTTTCTTCTAACGCGTTTTCTCTCTTCTTCTCGTTTTACTCCTCTCTTTCTTTCTTCCTCTCTCTTTAATATAAATATTCTTCATTCTTTCTCTTTATCCCTCACTAGCACATCTCTATCTTAGTTTCTCTGACTCTCATCATTATAATCTGTTCGATCTCTCCCAACTCTCGCTTCTCTCTTCCTCTGTTTTCTCTATATAGTTCCTTATTTCCCTTTCTCTTCTCTACATGTTTCTCTCTTTCCATTAACTATCCCTTTATCTTTCAATCTGTTCTTTCTACATCCAACTTTCAATCTCTCCTCACTCTATCTCTCTATATCTTCTCTTCATATATTTGCTCCTTTCTGCATCTCTTCTCTGTATATATCTTTCAATCTCCCTCATTCTGTCTTCTCCTTTATCTCTCCTTATATTTCACCCTTTCCCTCTTTCTTTATTTTTCTTTCTCTCCCCCTGTAGCTTGTATACAATCATTATCTTCAAATTATTCATAGATACAACAAAAGGATAAAATTACGAATGTTCTGACCGAGTGTTTACCAGCATCCAGTTGGCCTCCTTTGGGATCTTTCAAGAAAAAAAAAGGAGAAATAATTTGAGAAGAATATGCGCATGCGTGCTAGTAACATCTGCTCATACATTATTTACACATCCCTACGGGATCCAAATAGTTTGTCACAGGTAAGTGATAAGCTTTCGTTCGGATGTCAGAAGCAGATGACTTAGGTGCGATGTTATTCTGTTCTTCCCACGCAATTCTTAAAGCCATTATTATTACTCAGCGGGAAGTCTAAAGATTTTCAAAGAGAACTTGTTTCTTAAATACATCGACCAACCAAAAGGAAAATCGATCATCTTTCTCTGTTTGAAGGAAGTGCAGGAAATGAAGTGGACCGATTGATACCGCGATGTTCTACGACTCTGTTGCTATTAGCAACGCCTTTGGTGAAGGCGAGGGAAGATTCAATTGACCCGAAACCAGTTGCAAATTTGCGATTTTTTTTACTCCTAAATCGAAACCAGTCCGAGAGTTATTCTGTAATAAATGTGAATTAAATGGAATTCATTGCCAGGTCGATTATTATTAACACGCGCAATAATTGAACGATGAAATCTGCGCACGAGTTCATTGATTCTATCTGCAGGTGGAACAGTAACCGGAGCAATTGTGTGAAAGCCAATTTACAATTATAATTCCTTTAACATTTAAATTGATTTACTTTTCATATTTCTGTTTTCCTTTCATTCTCATTTATTTTATTTTATTAGGAATATGTCAATCCATTTCGATATTAAGAAATTCAAACTTTCCACGTATTACATCTTTCTGCCCCTGTAGAGGTAGCTTCAGCGATGCACAGAACTGCAAGACGGTGAAGATAAAATGTTATTTATTTATTATTCATCAATTGATGTTTATGTAAACGTATACTTTAATATAAACATTAGCTCAGTTTTTGTTACTATTAATATTAGCGCGGTTTATTTATATCTTTATGATTATTTGTTGTTTATATTGCTGTTTATGCTTATATTTATATTAAATATTAAAACTTTAGTACATCGGTTTGCTAGGCATTTCTCATATTATTAATCATCTATCAATTGATGTTTATGCATAGCGCAGTTTATTTATATGTTTATAATACATTTTATGTTTATTTCCTGTTTATGTCAATATTAATGTGCATACTCTCTGTTCATGCATATTTTTAGTTTATATTCCTGTTTATGATTATTTGTTGCTTATGTTGCTGTTTATGCTTATATTTTGTTTATATTTATATTAAAAATTAAAACTTTAATATATCGGTTTCCTAGGCATTTCTCATATTATTTATCACCTATCAATTGATGTTTATGCAAACGCATACTTTAATATAAGCATTAGCACAGTTTATGTTACTGTTAACATTAGGGCAATTTATGTTACTGTTAACATTAGCGCAGTTTATTTATGTTTATATTATTGTTTATGTTTATTTCCTGTTTATGTTAATATCACTGTGCATACTTTATGTTGTAGTTCACGCCTGTTTTCAGTTTATGTTGCTGTTCACGATTATTTGTTGTTTATGATTATTTGTTGTTTATTTTGCTGTTTATGCTTATATTTATGTTAAAAATTAAAACTTTAGTACATCAGTTTGCTAGACATTTCTCATATTATTTATCTTCTATCAATTGATGTTTATGGAAAAGTATACTTTAATATAAGCATTAGCACAGTTTATGTTACTGTTAACATCAGCGTAATTTATGTTAATGTTAACATTAGCGCAATTTATGTTACTATTAACATTAGCGAAATTTATGTTACTGTTAACATTAGCGCAGTTTATTTATGTTTATATTATTGTTTATGTTTATTTCCTGTTAATGTTAATATCACTGTGCATACTTTATGTTGTGGTTCATGCGTGTTTTCAGTTTATGTTGCTGTTCACGATTATTTTTGTTTATGATTATTTGTTGCTTTTATGTTGCTGTTTATGCTTATATTTATATTCAAAATTAAAACTTTAGAACATCGGTTTGCTAGACATTTCTCATATTATTTATCATCTATCAATTGATGTTTTATGCAAACGTATACTTCATTAGCGCAGTTTTTGTTATTACTAACATTAGCGCAGTCGATTTATATGTTTATGTTTATTTCATGTTTATGCTAATATTACTGTGCATACTTTATGTTGTCCTTCATGCGTGTTTTCAGTTTATGTTGCTGTTCATAATTATTTGTTGATTATATTGCTGTTTATGATTATTTGTTGTTAATGTTGCTGTTTTCATGCTTATATTTATATCAAAAATTAAAACCATAATACATCGGTTTGCTAGGCATTTCTCATGTTTTTTATCTCTATCAATTGATGTTTATGAAAACGCATACTTTAATATAAACATTAGCACAGTTTATGTTACCATTAACATTAGCGCAGTTTATTTATATGTTTATATTATCGTTTATGTTTATTTTCTGTTTATGTTAATATTACTGTGCATACTTGTTGTTCATGCACATTTTAAGTTTATGTTCCTGTTTATGATTATTTGTTGCGTATGTTGCTGTTTATGCTTATATTTTGTTTATATTTATATTAAAAATTAAAACTTTAATACATCGGTTTGCTAGGCATTTCTCATATTATTTGTCATCCATAAATTGATGTTTATACAAACGTATACTTTAATATAAAAATTAGCACAGTTTATGCTGATATTCACATTAACAGTTTATTACATGTTTATGCCATTGTTTATGCGTATTTACTCTTTCTGTTCATATTACTGCGCATGCTTTACATTGATCAAGCGTAATTTTAGTCTATGTTGTTTATGTTGCTGTTTATGCTTATTTAAGTTTATATTAAAAATTAAAACTATTTAATACATCGGTTTGCTGGGCATTCCTCGCATTTCTTGAACGTTAATCTCACGAGCAAATAGAAACTTAGCCAGAAATACTTCCATTAGAGCATTCCTAAACCCGAATAAACGCTGCTAAGGGTTGCCTCTGATAGAAAAGATGATGGCAAACAGACGACATTTAAGCAGTGGCAAGCGATCCTCCAGCTGTGTCTAGGGTTATGGCTTTGATAGCAGATGGTACATCCATTAGTTTCCATTAATGGGGGAACAAGATATCGCTTAGTTTCCGACGTTATCAAAGTCTACGTAGCACCAAATACACGACACGTGATTTATAAAGACACTTAAGTCTTTTTATGTGTCTGCTGTCTGTACTTTTCCGAGCTGTTTGAAGTTCCAAGAACAGGTGGACTGTTGACGAAGAAAATGAAAGAGAGAGAGAGAGAGATGCTCTATTGGACATATGTTCTAACTTCATGAAGTTGAAAGCGATGGATAAATCCAGAATCAGAGACAGCAGAGAAACGCAGTTTATTCAAAGAGTTATTCTCCTCCAGGGTTCAAGCAAATTATTCTTTTGAACTGTGGATGTGGGAAGAAGTTCGTCTCACCTTTAAATATCTACTATATATGGAAATGCTGGAAATTTATGTTATTTGGATCAGCTTCTATTGAAATCGTGGCCTCTTTTATTGCAGGAGCAGAAGAATTCCCCGTTGAATTTTCAGCCATCTTGAACAATACAGTTTACAGGATTGCCAATGCGATTCAATACTTTCTTCAATTGTGGTAGCGTTTGTGCGAGATGTGTTTTGAGCCCCAAATACACTCGTGTTCTATTCTCCTCTCGCATTTTAAAGAGATCCAATTCGCGTAATTTATGGAACATTGCTGGAGAGAAAATGTTTGTCTGAAAAGAATACGCTTCAATATAAAAGTAGCAATAACACGGGACTGTTTCCTCCTTCGGGCCCCTTGGGACCTGACAATAGCTGCTTTTCCTTTGTTGTTTTCTGCTACTGGATTTAGAAAACAACATTCACCTCCCGGGGCACGTTTATTGTAATGGGCATAATACCGTTGTTCTAATTGAAGACAAAACTTTATTTCAGTTAATGATTCTAAGAAGATAAATCCGTATCTGGGAGTTCATCCAATGGAGAAAGAACATTTGGATGCATGAAAGTGCAGTATCTTCTCGGAGAGTTTGAAGTTTCGTAGTTGACAAACGGGACCGGCTTTCTAAGGTCACATCCCTTCGTGCAGCCGATTCTGGTGAGTAATATACCATCAACACTTGCTTGATTCGCATCTGTAGATGGTTACCGGGGAGTTTATGGCGCTGAAGTACCGTTAGAGGTGATGTGAAATGGAGGTATGAAGGAGAGAACTGGTAATGCGATACAGATGAACGTTGGTGGGGGGGGGGGTGTAGGAAATGTTGTTATAACTAGAATCGGTATTTTCTCTCTGACCGCGGTGTATCTGAAGATCCTTTGGAGGAGCGTGGACTTTTTTTTTTACCAAGAAGCTTTAACCTTTTATTTGTACGTATTCCCTTATATATTAGGAATACATTTAATAGTTTTAACTAATATTTATTTCAGAATAGAAAATAAAATTTGATTTTATTTAATAATTTTAATAAAAGTAAATTTATTAATAATAATTAAAATCGAAATTATAATTGATAATTGGAAAACGCTGAGGACATGTTGCCCTCAGTTTTTGTTCTCATCACAAACATAAAGAAACAACATACTAAGTACAGCACTTTTAGAGTTAAGGACAACATTTTGAGGACAACGCCTTCTGGAGGTAAGAGAGACACTTCCAAGACAACAGTTTCTGGATACACTGACAACTATTTAGGAACAACATGCTCAGCAATCTAAAGGACAACATTTCAGGGACAACATTTTCAGGAATATTAAGGACAACATTTCAGGGACAACATTCTCAGGAATATTAAGGGCGGCACTTTAAGTACAACACTGGGTAATTTGTTAAGTGCAGTGCTTTTAGGGCAACATTTTTGAAGTTGATGGGAAGACTTTAGGGAAAATACGCTCATGGAGTTTTGTTGAGGGCAATGCTTTAATGACAACACTCAGTATTTTTAAGGAAAATGCTTTAAGAACAGCATATTATGGAATCTTGAAAGAACAACAATTTAAGAACAGCATATTATGGAATCTTGAAAGAGCAACGATTTAAGAACAGCACGTTCAGGAGTCGTGCCAAAGGCAACACATTAAGGAGAACACATTCTGGAGCTAAGGGCAGCACTTTAAGGATAATAATTTCTGGAGTTAAGGGAAACACTTTAAAGACAACATACAAGAGACTTGTTAAGGACAACTCCCACAGATAAGTCCTCTGTGAGCGCTGTCTATATAAATAGTCAACCCCTTTACAACCCCTTGCCCTTGACAAAATATCCCATGAACAGTTGTCAGGGACAACTGTTCATGAGATTTTTTGTCAAGCGAAACTTCTCAGGGGCTTTATTAAAAACACTTTCAATAAATCCTCTTAAGGACAACTCGGTTAAAAATCGTGTTAAGGACAACGCCACAAAAATCTCGCCAAGGACAACATACCAGGAAGCTTGCTAAGGACAACATACTAAGAAGATTGCTGAGGACAACACCGTGTGGAGAATTGTTAAGGATTTCCAGAAACTTAATAAGTTTCGTTACTTTAATAGCTTTTAAAGTGTTATACATAGAAAAATGGAATATGTGAGATTTTCTTTCATTCCATACTTCGGAAATCACTGCATTCAGCAATTTTGTTCGCCGATTACGAAGTCTGTTGGTGAAGACTTTTACGACGCGCCGAAGATATTTACAACCTGTCTCAGGCTACGGAACTTGTCACGTAAGATATGTTTTGTCAGACGAACTTAATGGGGCTACTGTATCAGCGTCCGTATACGACTAAGCTAAGTTACAATGTTATCACGCCGAAAACCCGGAGCTTGGGGAATATTTGAGACTTTTGCATGCTGCGAAACATCCATATTGATCTTTAACGACAGAACGCAAGTCTGGAATCTTAAGCAGCCGACAGCTGTAAGTCAGGTGGGAAAAACATCCGGAGAAAAGGACGCTTTGTCATCCCAATATAAGGACTCAGCTGGCTTTGGATAAAACAAGGAGGATTATTATTATTGGTGCATAGAGTTGGGGAGGAGAAGGAGTAAATGGATCGGCAATATCTGTATCCTCCCGATAAGGCGCTTTTTCATTTCGGCAAGGGACAACAATGTCAGCAGACAGGCAGCAACAATTGTAAAGCATTCTCCATTGTTATCGAAAGATCCTTTCGAAGTCACGTGACCACCTTTTTTCGCTCGAAGTAGAAAAAGCCTGTGGCGATTAATCTAGGATGGAAAAGATGCTTTTATCGAAGTTGCAATGAGCAAAACAAAAGCTCTTCTACGAGGAGGGTTGCTGGCTGATGGTGCCGCATTAATTTTCTTCGAAGAAGGTCCCTACTCCATGCAGTGTCATTAACATGTCCGACCTCACAGGAGGGACAATAGCTGATAGCTATACAGCTTGTTATGCGACTCTCATTAAAAAACTGCTCTTCGCGAGCGAATTCTCACTTAAGAAAATCCGAGCAGAAACAGATGATGAAACTAATGGACCGAATAAAGATATCCCGAAGAAAATGTGGTTCGTTCTCTTTTATTTCTAATTATATTATCTAAAACTAAAAGTTTCCACTTCTGTGTCTCCAAGGCACAAAAACGATAGCTCTGGAGAAGTCTGCTTAAACCCGATTGCAGAAAGGGATCTGCAGTGTTAATAATGAAGCTGTATTTTAAAAAAAGGAGAGAAAATTCAAAGCATTCATGACCTCTGAAAGAAACATCAGAGAAGAAAGGATACAAAGAGCTAGAAAACAAAAACTCCAAAGGTAAAGTAATGGTAATCATCTCTCTATTTCACAATCCCTCCTTGTATTCTAATGAGCTGAGGAAATATACTCTTTAACTAAGCATTCTTAGTTTTTATCTTTTTTCCCATTTGTCATTGTCTGGCCACTCATTTTATTTTCTTTCTTTCTCTCTGTCTATTATCCTGTGCATTGTTAAAGCAACTCATGCAGGATTATACCAGTGGAATAATAGACTGCTGCAAGCTAAATACTTCCCAAGCGCCATCTAATGAACATAATCGAAATTTATTTTGATGTACTTCGATATACACTGTCCTATCATTAATAGCCAGACACCCTCTGTTGATAGTTGGTCACGACTAGTTAGTCAGTGATATGATTGAAACAGTGCGCAGGATGTTGCATGTTATGGGTGACTACGATCAGGCATCCGCCCACAAACTACTAACCATCCGGACAAATTCCAGATGTCTCTAGCTTGGTGTAGATCATCGGACGCTGTGCCCTGGAGTGACGAGTCACTGTACATCGTCTACCAGTCTTTGAGAGTCTTCTGAGTGTGGCGAATGCCCGGAAAAAACTACCGATTATTAGTTTACTTTAATTAATTCATTTAAGAATATCTGAATCTCTCGAAATAAATATCAGATGTTGTTCCAAAATGATTAATGGCTCTATTGGGAAGATTCTACTCTTTATTTAGCAACTTCCACCATTATTTCACGTTCAGCTATAGATAAATTTCTCCAATTAGCATAAATTATAAATAGATATTCGTCTTTCTGAAAAAAAAACCCAACAAATTTCGCATTTCCGCTCTGATAATTTTGAACGGTAGAAAAAAACGCGTGTTTAATCTTCCTTGGCTGGGGTAAAGCGAGCAGAGGTTTCCAGAGATAGGAGATACTAATTGTTATAATACACTGGTTGTCTTAAGTGGATATTAAATTTTTAATATCTTCTCGCGTTCGCTTCTTTCAGTTAGCGCCAGTTTAATTTAGCCAAGCTATCTAAGAGCCTTGTAATCCAACTTGTAAAACATAATTAAAAATCACACATATTTTATTTTCCAGATGGGATGCCACGCATGCGGAGACTTAAGTTTCTTAATGAAGTCTCCGCGTTGCGAAATCAAAACAAAACGACTGACGAAAGGAAAATTATTTTTGGAAACGCTAAAGATTAATTTTTTTTCCAAACCCTAGCACAATGTTGGCACTTCTCCAATCCAAAAAGGATCACCCCTGAACCCAAAGATGCACTTATAATTAACTTCAATGGTTCAATACACTCCTTCGCGGTCTCCCTCAAACCTACAGGGTATATGCCATCGACTCCTGGAGCCTTACTTGCCTTTGCATTCCGCCTCTGTTAGTTCAGCCATGAAATATACGCTCACCCATGCCTCTGCCACCGTATTCTGAGCATACATTTCATGTCTGAAACAGAAGCCCACTTATTTCTGTCTTTCCTATGATTTCTATGGTTGACCCCTGAAGACGACATTGAAATTTTGAATTATACTGCGATAAATACTTTCTTCTTATTTTTTTTCGTGTTTTCTGTAGTTAGAGAAAGTAAAATAGAAAAAGAGAAAGAAAGACAGAAAGGTAGACAGATGGACAGAGAGGAAGCAAAAGAGAAAAAAGACAGAGAGAGAGAGATTAAAGGCTAATAAGCGCGAACAGAGTAGTCTGTCTTGGGAAGATCCGTTATACTAAATCGGTGAACTTGTGTTTGATGTGATCTACTCACAGGTGGCGCTGCTGAATGTGAGTAAACTGATTACTCGGGGAGGACTCGCTAAGCCAGTTATCCGAAGCAGTAATACTGCGTGTCATGGGATGCAGTTATACCATTAAACGGGCTTAGGGGCAATTAATAAGACACAACTGACGGACAGCAGGCATCTTCGCCGAAGATTAAGTTCAACTCCAACGCTGAGCCGGCCCGAAGTGTCGACTGCCAAGCCTATTTCATTGCAAATGCAGTTCTTTCTTCAGACCTTGTCTCGAAGTTTCTTTACGAAATTACCCGAAAAGGAAGGGCGTAATCACGTGATGAATTGATAACCAGGAATCGATAAGGCACACGTTTTCTGAAGACGGCCAAATCGTACTTTAGTTTTCCAAGAAGCGCATCGATTTCCGATGCGTTAATAATTGTTGGAGACGTGTCGACATTTTAATAGCGGCCAGCAATAAATCTTCCAGATCGGGACATTTTCGGAAGCTCAAGGAATTGACAAGATGTCCTGCACAGCGTCTCATATATCTTCTCTAACTACCGCCTAACGAAGTACCCATCATTGCTGTCTTCACTGGCATCTTCTCTCATTCTCCTGGTGAACACCTCGTGTCCTCAGTCACCATTTTGGGCGTGGCTTCGATTAGCCAACAGAAAGTTTGAAATTTGTACAGTACGCACCAAAGTAAATTGCACTCAAATTAAGAGGCTGTTAAAGTATGGATGAGCTTTAACCTCTGACCACTTGACTCCTAGTGGAGGGATGTATCAAGGAGCAGGTGGTGTAGACAATTTGTCTTCTCGTTGGACAACTTAAAGACAATACCAAAAGTCTTATTAAGGACACAGAAGCCAATGAGGAGTAGGCTCCTTCACCGCACTGTTCGAAAGAAAACGATGGTCTTTGAAGTCCTTCTTCAGGAGGTTGAAGAGTGGTAGTCTCAGGATGGATTAGAAGTTTGCAAAATGGCTGACCACAGCTCTCTGTGCTGTGGTTTCATATTGTTGAAGAATAACGGTTAAATAGAATAACGGTTTAATGGTTAATGTTCAACTTCTGGACTCAAGAACTGGATACATTTGGGCGTTTCCATGTTGTTCTCAGCACGCAAACGACAGCTGCCCTTTCCGTCTCATGTAATATTTAATACCAACACTTAACACTACTATAAGCATGATAAATCTATGAGGCGTCAGTGGATTTTGTCTATAATTGTGTGTGTGTTCTGCGGTTGGTTTGGCGTTTGTTGGAAGAAAAAGCCAAATTTCTAAGAGGAAAAACATGGAACTCTCGGTTGAGACCGGCTAACTCAGCGGCATTGTGAAAAAACCCAAAAATTCCAGGATACAGGAACGCTGATCCTAATAAACTGACAGGGCAGTGTACTTGAAACCCCATTTGAGCATTGCGCTAGAAGAAGGATATGCAGTAGAATGCGCGATAAAGATTATATAAAGCCATAAACCACTCTTTACTGGCCTGACCAATACGCCATTATTGGCTCTCATTAATAAACACGAAAATCGCGATGCAGGCTGGGAAATAAGATTGGGGAAATATATTCTGGTCATTATTCATGTTATGCTCCGAATAATGCTAAAATTAAAATACCAATAAAATTTTTCATCATTTAACATTGTTAAATGATGTACGTTTCGGGTGGTATCCTTCATCAACTTGATTTATGAAACATTTTTCTTGGCGTAGTAGTAGCCAAGAAAATTATGACTGACTGACCACGTCACTCCAAATAGAACTTAGAATTTTTCTTTCTTTTCACGTAAGTCCTTGAAAATCTTGATATCAAAAGAAATGCGAAAACAAGAGCAGGCTCCGATGCATGATAAATTAACTTTCTCTTTCTTTTCTTCCATGCCCTAATATTCCGGGGGCACCTTCCCACTAAAGAAAACCACTTCTAAGAGAAATAATAACAGTAATATATTTCTGTCAGATTTAAACCCATCGTGTCTTGTAAAAAAGTCCAAGAGTCCTTTTTTTCTCGTGTTCATGATGCAAGATCTAATATTGCGCTGATAAAAAAAAAAACCCGCGGATGAACAAAGATGTGCTGGTTATTGTAAAAAAAAATACACTTCCGCGTTTTGCACAAGACTGTGGAAAAATACATTACTTTCTGTTTCCTTGTTGGGGTCCCCTGGAGTGATTTATGATGACCTTTTAATTTGAGACATGGGAAGTTGATCTTTGGAATGAACAGAAAGGACGAGCGCAGTTACGAACGCTACCTTCTTACAACAATTTTTCTTTTATCAAATCTTGGACAATATACTTAAGAAATGAAAACCATTAAAATGTATCGCGTCTCATTAGTTTTGGACAGAATTTGCATATTTCTGAAAAAGGACTTTTCTGTGTGTTCTTCGAAACCAATTTCTCATTAATAGGAAAATATTTGAAAGTAAGAGCGAAGTAGCGCTTTACTTTTCTTTCTCTGCTCGCAATTTCTGAAGTCAGAAAAATTTCTTACCATTTAATGTAGTTTATTTTGAAAATAATTGAAATTTAAACTGTTAAAAATAAAAATTACAAAATGAAATTACATCATATGAAGTATAATATTAATCATCGCGCTCTATACAATGTATTTTAGTCCATGTAAAATAAGAATATATGAACAGCGCATGCTGATAACCATCTAGTTTTTTTTATTGGTTCGGATAATCGAAGTTCGGATAATCGACGTCCAGTTGTAAAATAAAAAATGCATAATATAATATTAATTACTGTAGACAATCCCTTTTCAAGAAACCTAAATTTCTCTGACCGTTCATCTATTTATTTCCCACGATATTTTAATAAGACCAAAATATCTCAGCTAGCATGAGTTTCGCGCAAACAGAATTCCGAACATCGACAGTGATTTCCCGACTGCATAAATAAATTTGAAAGCATAAACTGCAAATTTATTCTCCTAAAGGCAGTTATATTATTTCTCTATAAATGTAGTAAAAGCACTTCGCATTTTGAATTGACACTGCTAAAGGAAGACAAGGCACGCTGCCCAACTGCAT
Organism: Mastigoproctus giganteus; assembly: GCF_048544385.1. Lineage (NCBI taxonomy): Eukaryota > Metazoa > Arthropoda > Arachnida > Uropygi > Thelyphonidae > Mastigoproctus > Mastigoproctus giganteus. The sequence goes on from NC_143575.1 coordinate 18,476,333, forward strand.
TTTAAAATCGTGCTCCTTATTTTAGTTGATGTAAAATAAGAATATATGAACTGCGCATGCGGATAACCATCTTCTAGTAATTCGATTATCCGAACGCCATTATTCGAACCAATCAAAAATGATGATGGATGAACACCATATTGATTTCTTCGGATAATCGACGTCCCGTTGTAAAATAAAAAAAAAACATATGCAATAAAAGAAGATTGTAATTTAGTATTTCTATAGTAAGAGTTTTTTTTTTTTCAAGTTTTTTGGGAAACTTTGCCTGTTTGTGGAAAATTTGATGGAAATAAAAGCAAAATTTTCTTTCCATTGTGATGGAAAGAAAAGCAATAATTTGGGAAGAAGAAGATTGCAGGAACTGTGCAAAGCCTGTATTTAAGGCGAACTTTTTATTCCGAATTGCTTTCAATTATCTGGATGACCATCATCTTTTAATCGATTATCCGAACTCCGATTATCCGAAACAATAAAAAGATGATGAATGATCACCATCTTTTTTATTGTTGCGGATAATCGGCGTTCGGATAATCGACGTCCCGTTGTAAAATAAAAAAAAACGTAATAAAATAATTGTAATTTAGTTTATTTCTATAGTAATAGTTTGTTTTCAGCAAGTTTTTTTGTGAAACGTTGCCTATCTGCTTGTGGAAAATGTAGTCTTCATCGTGGTGGAACGAAAAGCAATAATTTTTGAAGTAGCAGATTACAACAACTGTGGAAAGTCTAATTTTTATGTTTAAGGCGCTTCCAATTATCCGGATGACCATTTTCTAGTAAATCGATTATCCGGACCCCGATTATCCGAACAAATCAAAAAAGATGAAGGATGACCACCATCTTGTTTGATTTCTTCGGATAATCGACGTCCCGTTGTAAAATAAAAAACCTAGGCCAGAAAATAATATTGTTATTTAGTTTATTTCTATAGTAATCGTTTGTTTTTTCTAGCCTTCTTTCTGAAACTTTGCCTGTCTGTTTGTGGAAAATGTATCCTTCATTGTGGTGGAAAGAAAAACAATAATTTGGGAAGTAGCAGATTACAGGAACTGTGCAAAGTCTAATTGCTATGTTCAAGGCGAACTTTTTATCCCGAATTGCTTCCAATTATCCGACATATAAAATTGCTGTAAGAGAGGAGCAAGAACGCGCATTTAAATTGCGCGGAGTTTGTTTCATCCGAAGACCAATTTTTCCGCAGTTGTTCTTAGATTATAGTTGGAGACGACCCCTCATTGTTAACCTGGATCCGTGTGTATTGTTAATAGCGAAATCGTGTACACAAGGGTCATTCCTTAAAATGTCCACCTACTTACACATATTGGACTCGTAATGAACAGCTAACAACCTCAGCATCCGTCTCCATGGCAACGCTAATAATGAGCTTTAATGTAGGTAAAAAGAACACGAAGAAAACTCTTATCTTTCAAAACTTGAGACTTTATCGCTAATGAGAAGTGATGGCGAATTTATTTTTGAAAAATTTATCTTTTTTTTCCAAAAAGGGGAAATCATTTGCGAAGAAATCTGATCCGTGGTCCCTTTGATCCGTTATATCGCTGTAAAATTAAAAACGCATGTGGGAAAACGCGAAAATTGATTGGGATGAGATTGATGCCATTTTCTTACTCCATAAATCCCACACCTTTGACAAGATTAATTATCGAGCGATAATTCTGTTCTTATTGAGTAGTTCTTCCAGTTTAAGGATGCTAAGAGGTTTCTAACTAAAGCAATACAATATTAAATAAACATTTCTGACAGCGCCCATCTTTATTTAAATAAAATCGCAAAGTAGGTTTGTCATTCGGAGCCTTGTACTCTCTTTCTATTTCTCTTTCTTTGTCTTCGTGGACACTTTTAATATTAATTCCATCAGAGAATATATCCACACTCGTGTAGAAGAACAAAACATTTCTTGTGCAATTTCAAGAACTCTTTTTGTTTTTGCGCTAAGATGTTCTCTTTCGAATATGCAAAGGCAAGTAACTTTTTCTTTTTTTCAAAGGAAACTTAATACACAGAAGATTTTTTTAAGATGGAAGGAGCTTTAAGAATTATACGTCACCGCAACGAACTAAAATTGGGAGATGGTTTATTAAAGGAGAGGAACACTGGATGTGAGAGTATTTCTCTTTCGGAGAAAGAAGAATACGAAATCCTAGGAAATGTAAATCTCACGTGATCTTTCACCAGATTAGAAGACGCGTATTTGGAACTCACCAGTGGGATGAAAACACGGGCTGGGGGAGAGGGGTTCTCGAGTTCTTTACACGGGTGAAATACAAGCACGTGCTTTTCGGATATTCACTGGTTATTTTTTCATGCTGTGAGCATCCTGTTATGTAACACAAGTAGAAAACCGAGATGGACAATGATTCTTGATTCTTTATTCATTACAACGACCCAGATTTTAGAATCATAAGAGTGATTTCATGTTCATTACAACGATCTTGATTTTATAATAATAAGAATGATTCAACGATTTTCTATTCATTAAACAACCCTGATTTTATAATCATAAAAAAATGATTCGATGATTTTCTACTCATTAAAACGACCATGTTTATATAATCATAAGAATGATTTCATGATTTTATATTCATTACAACGTCCCAGATTTTATAATCTTAAGAATGATTTCACGATTTTCTTTTGATTAGAACGACCCTGATTTTAAAATCATAAGAATGATTTCATGATTTTATATTCATTACAACGATCCTGATTTTATGATCATAAGAACCATTTCATGATTTTTCTACTCATTACAACTACCCATATTTCTGAATCATAAGAATGATTTCATTTCATATTCATCACAAACGAATATTCATCAGATGATTCTGATTCTAAATTTTAGAATCAGAATCATCAGAATGATTCGATTATTTTTCTACTCATTAGAAATTGTGATTATTAAATCAGAACTACTCTGATTTAAGAATCAGAAGAATGATTTCATTATTTTCTATTAATTACAAGACCCAGATTTAGAATCATAGAATATTAGAATTTATTTCCGAATTTAAGATTGTTTTAAATGTTTTTAAATATTTCAGAATTTAAGAATGATTCGATGATTTTCTTCTCATTAAAACGACCATGTTTATATAATCATAAGAATGATTTCATGATTTTATATTCATTACAAAGATCCAGAGTTTATAATCATGAGGATGATTTCATGATTTTATATTCATTACAAAGCTCCAGAGTTTATAATCATAAGGATAATTTGATGATTTTTATTCATTAGAACGATCCTGATTTTATAATCATAAGAATGATTTGATGATTTTCTGCTCGTTACAAAGACTCAGATTTTAGAATCATAAGAACCATTTCATGATTTTATATTAATTTCAGCAACCCTAATTTTAGAATCATAAGAATGATTTAACGATTTTGTGCTGATTTAAACAACCCTGATTTTATAATTATAAGAATTATTTCACGATTTTATATTCATTAAACGACGCTGATTTTATATTCATTATTATGACCATGATTTTATAATCATAAGAACGATTTCATAATTTCATCTTAATTTCAGTGACCCAAATTTTAGAATCATGAGAATGATTTCATGATTTTCTGGTGGGTACAATGACCCTTATTTTATAATTATAATAATGATTTGATGATTTTATTTTCAATATAACAACCCTGATTTTATATTCATAAGAATGCTTTCATGATCTTCTGTTCATCAAAATGACCAAGGTTTTAGAATCATAAGAATAATTTCATAATTTTCTATTCATTACAGTGAAAGCGAATTTATAATCATAAGAATGATTTCATAAATTTATATTAATTTAAACGTTCATGATTCTAGAATAACGAGAATTATTTCATGATTTTGTCTTGAATACAACGACCCTAAATTTATAATTATAAGAATGATTTCATGATTTTATATTCATTACAAAGACCGTGATTTTATGATCTCAAGAATTATTTCATGATTTTGTATTAATTTAAACGATCCTGATTTTAGAAACTTAAGAATAATTTCATGATTCTTAGTTGAATACAACTACACCCTGATTTTATAATTATAAGAATCAGAATGAGAAGAATGATTCGAACTTTAAAAGTTATTTTTCCCTTTGTTGTAAAACTGACGAGCATTTTAAAATATTGAACCAATCATGCCAGCCGCTGTTCCCCTCCCCCTACGAAATCCCTCCAGAGAATCATTTTCTTTATGGTGTTCTCTCAAGTAAAAAGTCTTTGTAGCGGTCTAGGAAACAACAAAATATACTCAGGTAAATAACCACATTCGCCCTCAAAGCCACCTGGTTTTGTAAAGAAAAAAAATCGAAACGGAAATGATGACAGGGTAAACCGGAAGTCGTATTCCTCACGAACCCCAGACACATTTAATGGACTTGCCGTGTAACGATGTCGTTGAATGACAGTAAAGCCCCGCGCCGGCATATTTGCTGAAAATAAGACAGACGCCAGTGGTTCTCGCTTTGCTTCGGCGGTTTCCATCAAAGAAATGAAGGGCCCCGCAGAAATACAAAATAATCGAAGCCCTAACGGGGCCGATTTGTTTCAGGAACTTGCGAGGTTTTCCCAATTTTTCCTCTTTTTACTATCAAGAACCTCTGAGCTTTTCATCCAGTAATTAGAAGACTTGTTTGTAACAAAAATTAATGAAAATATCAACCCCGAGTTAGAAAGAATTCTTAATTCTTCTCTCTCTTTTTTTATAACGAATCTTTTAATTCGACTGTTATCGTGGTTGTCGCCAAAATCGCCAAACGACAATAGGATTTCGGCTGCAAAAATTAGCTTCATTAATGTAATTACAAAAGTCACCAGGAAAGGGGGAGAAAACAAGAAGAGGGCGCCAAGAAAAAGATCACGTGACTTAAAGGTGGATAACAAACAGTCGAACGTATCGACTTCTGCCCAGAAATAATTGGACGACATTTTACTCGATTGAGTTTAACAGAAAGGACAAAAGACGGTTCTCTTATGCTTCCAACTCCCTCTAGGTGTGCTTAATAATTATCATTTTAAGAGCATAAGTACACTACTATCTAAA